>NW_028252799.1:0-53000 GCF_964263255.1 Lissotriton vulgaris | reverse complement strand
CTGTGACTGGGGGTGAGTATCTGAAAAGTTTCAGTGAACCGTTCATCATCTCTTTGTGTTTGCTTTATTTGCCCTAAGTTGGCATCGATGTGCCCAGACGTGGGTCCCTTTCTCACTTTGCCACTGGATTCAAGCTAGCCTGGCTGATGAGGGCTGTTAGCCCGAAACCGGTCCCAGGATGCTTGGTTACGGTCCAGGAAAGACATGGCTTAGCAGTTCGGGCTGGACTGTTCTCATGAGGCACAGGGTCAAGACTGATTTGCATATAGCTGTGTCTTAACTGGGGTGGCGATGTGAGCTAATGAACGATGATGGAATCAACCCAGATCTGTGACTGGGGTTGAGTGTCTGAAAAGTTTCAGCGCTCCGTCCATCATCTCCTTGTGTTTGTCTTGATTTCAAATGTTATTCAAGTTAATCCTGGCCTTAGTGCATTTGCCATCAAACAAAACCCATCCTCTTCATTCCACGAGATTCAGACCTCTTTGTCAACAATTGATCAGTGGAGTTAGATATTATTATGTGGGCGTACCATGCCTTGCTGTAGTTGGTTTCTGGTACTAACCCTATGAGAATTTGGTCCAGATTCATTGCCACCAAGTTCTTTAAGAAGTTAGCTGGGTTAACGCCTGGCCATTTTAACCACATTCCGACCAACAGGGCAATTTTCCCTGAGTCTGGGTTCTTTGGGAGGTTAAGATTTAGATTTAGGATCAATGGGTTATGATCGCTGATACATTTGGGCCCCACCCTTAAGTCTAGGACGGTTCTCCTTCTAGAATCTTGTAGGCAGGTGGATACCTGACTATGGTTACCCCAGATTTTTTGCCTAGTGTTTAGCTGGTTTTCGACTTAGTTGGCCTGGGACTCTGCTAATCAGGGCCCCAGGCTATGTGCTCTCTCTGTAAAATGAACTCCATGTACCCTAGGTACATCTCCAATTGGGTATTGGGTCACCTTATCAGCCCCTGTACAGTGTACTATAGGTACCCAGGGCATAGGTGCATCCAAGGCCTACCAGGGGCTGCAGCATATCTTTTGCCACCCCTGGATGGCTATCCAAACTGACACAACTGGCTGATCACTCAGCTGGAGCATGGTGGTGTAATCACCCCTTGCTTAGATATAGTATACCTATATCTACACTTATATCTGGACACATATGCACCTATAAGTCACTCCTATGGCAGGCCTTATCAAGCCTGGAGGCAGAGTGCTTGGTTTTATGTGAGATGGTGCTCTAGCATGAGCTGAGCCTGTCTGCAGCTTTCGGGACCAACTCCCTTAGCTGTTCCAGGATATTGCCATATCATATACTCTTAAGTGCATTATAATCCTCGCAGTTACTTGCTAACTTTGGTTTGGCTTTATCAAAACATGTCGTGTAAGGTGTCATACGCTTTGGAATACTACCCCCTTGCCAGTTCTGGCGACGGGGGTAGAATTCCACCCTTCTCGAGGGAGAAGACATGTTACTTTGCTTAAACGCGGTTAAATCTAACCAGAGCCCCAGCATCACAAAATGGATGCTGCTGCCACAGACACGAGTCTGGCCTCCTTCTGCTGACCAAAACTCCGGCAGGGGAGGCCTGGACAAATGGTATCCTGTCACAGGGAGGTGTTACACCACCCCAGACAGGAGATAGTGGATTGTAGCAGGGAGGGTTGAATGAAACTAGACACAGCCTGGGGCCCACAAGGCACGCCATGCATAGTCCAGGTCAAACCGGTGCTGGGGTGTAACCACCCCCTTCCTGGGTCCCACCCATAGGAGGGACCTAGCAGGTGATCCAGCCCCTTGATTTGGAATAAAGGTACAAGCTGTGCCAATGCAATTTAGATCATCTTGACTGAAACTTTGAAATGAAACTCTGGACCCTTCGACATCCTACTCAATGTAGAAGACTGAGGAATCTCCCTTGTGGTCAAGGAGTGGCCACCCTGTGCAAGCAGGCACTATCTGCGCGACAAGGCTTTCTTTGCCGTTGCTCCCGCCAAAGCTCGAACAACAGAGACCAACAAGACTTGGACTTCCAGACTTCCAACAGCCTGATCCACAGTCCTAGCAAAGCTTAGACCTGTGGAGGCGACGAGAGACGTGGGACCGGCCATCTTGAAAAGTCAACGAAGTGCTTCTAGTGCAGCTCCTGAGGTTCCCTCGATGCTGTGCTTTGGGGTTTGAGAAGCCCCAGCCCCGAGCAGCCGGTGCTCCAAAGATCGCCTCACCACACTCTCCGAGTGCTGCGTTGGGCCCTTTTGTACTTTTCCTGCTCGATGCATTGTCCGGTCGCTTGCCCGTTGGCTAGTGGCCTCTGTGATGACAAAACACCAAAACTACACTGCTGGTCTGATTGCTCCAGACTGGCCCCAGCTCCCCTGAAAAGGAGCCATCGATCTGACCTTCCCGGTCCTATTAAGAAGACATCTTTGCATCCTGCGTGGGTTGCCTTTGCCAAGGCTTGGTGACTCGGAATTGAGTACCGACACCGCCGACAGCAAGAGCCTTTGTGGGACCGCTTGTTTTCACCAGCTGGTCATCCTCGATCCTTCCTGGTCCACGTGGCAGTGGAGACAGACACCTTAACATCACCTGATTGCAACCCGACATCGCCTGGTTCCTTCCTGGTTTCTCGCTGGTCACTGGCTAGTGACCTGAACATTGTCCCCTCTCCTTTCAGGTACTCTACATCTTCGATCCACCCTTGGTTCCAACCGGACTCTTCTCTCCTGGCCGCCTGCAGCATCTTCATCTCAAGGCTCCATAGAACTTCACGAAGAAACCCGACACACTTTGGTGCCTATGCACCCGCTTCCTCTGGGTGAGGTAACGATCTAACTCCGGTGCTCCTATAGTGGATTACACCTCTAGTGTCCTAGTTTTAAGTGGCTAAGTTCTAGTCAGTCGGAAGTCTCCGAAACCTATAACTTTATGATTTTTACGCACCATTGACTTGTATGGTAAACGCGGTTGCATATAGACTCTGCACCCGTATCTTGTGGGCCTCTCCCGGCCTAACCTTTGTTAGTCCAGTGTAGGCCCAGCGATTCCCAAGGCCCTAGGCCTGTTCATTGTTCATGACGTGGTACTTATACCACCTTCTTAATATGTGGTTTGAGTGGCCACCCGGCCTATCCATAATTGTGCAGCTTATTGTATGTTATACTGTGTTCTTTGTTTAACGCGTGTGCTCCTGTGCTCATAAAGAGTTAAGGGGATTATTCTAGAAATAAATACATATATTTTGTAATATATAACTTGTGTGGTGTCCTTTCATTTGGTATTAAAAGGGGATTGCATATGGTAAAACAGCTGGCTTCACATGCCCTCTTGAGTTTAGCCTAAGAGTGCTTTTGTCCATGCTACCACTAGGATAGCTGGTCTATAAGGTTTAACAACCAATCACCATAAGGGTCATTTGGACTGGTGCAAGGTACTCACTAGAATAGTGAATACCATATACCAGGCCAACGTCTCACATTGGTGTGCAGCGGTTGGGATTTGAGCTTTCTGTTGTTTTACCAATTGTAATCTTTGACAATATCATTTGAAAGATCACATCAAGTACCTAAGTACATATAAACAAAGCTTAGCATACTTAAGTTCTACTGAACTTAGTGGTTGTAGACCAAAGGGCTTAGCACACCCTGACTACAACCTCTAGAGAGGTTCCAGTAGGAAAACAAATAGTGTAGGTAAGTGCACCACTTGCACCTCACTAGTCATGCCTGGCACAGGTGAACCCTCCAGTTCTCTACCTGTGGGTGACTCTCACAAAGCACCATCCAGTTATGAAAAACTCAGCCACAAGGACTTGAGTGCCCTATGCACTTCAAGGGGGCTGAAAAGGGGTCACAACCCCACCATCCCTATCCTCAAAGCAATCCTAGAGAAAGCTGATCTTGAGAAGGAATCTGCTACAGGTCCTTCAGGTAAGATAGGAGAGGGAAACCCACCTGATAATTCTGATGCCCCAGAAGTTGATCCTGAAGAGGTAGACGAGGATGAGGATGAAAATGAGTCAGAAGATCAGGGGGAGGATGACCAGGTTCAAGTTAGAATGTTGAACCAGGCCAACTTAAGCCTACATGGGAATGGAGAAGGTGTCCACCTTTCTAGTCCCAATAGTAGACTTAACCCTGGCAATAGAAGGGTTAGATCTCCTTCCAGGGGATCTAACCAGTCCAATGCCTCTAGGGGATCTCAAAGGGGAATTACTTCCCCCCAGAGAAAGGAACACGAGGCTAGGATGAGAGCTGTCCCACTCCAGATAGAGAAGGAAGAGATAGCCCTGGCCCAAGCTAAACTTGCTTTGGCAAGGGAGCAAAAATTGTGTGGATTGGATTTCACTGGTGGCAGCAATATCCCGAAGGATAAAGACAGGTCCTATGATAGTAGAAACCTGAGTAAGATTGTGCCCCCCTACAGAGATGGGGATGATATCCACAAATGGATAACTGCTCTGGAGAGAGCCTGCATGGTACAGCAGGTTCCCCAAGATCAGTGGGCAGCAATCTTGTGGCTTTCCTTTTCAGAAAAAGGAAGGGACAAGCTCCTTACTGTTAGACAGGAGGATTAAGCATGGGCGAATTTTGCGAATCTGGCGTTCACGAATTTGCGTATTTGCGAACTCGCATTCCGCAAAATCCCCGAATTCTCGCAAATTTGCGGATTTTATTTTTTGTGTTCGCAAGGGTTTCTGCCAGTTCGCGAGGTTTTTGTACCAGTTCGCAATTGCGAACTTACTTGCCGGCTCGCAACGGTCGCGACTATGTTGTTTCTACATCTGGTTCATCATCACAGGTTCCCAGCACCCTCTGTTTCACCACTGCCACCCTCTGGTACATCAATGCCACCCTCTGGTTCATCATCACTGTAGATTATGGGGGGGAAAAGCAAGCACACCTGCCCTGCTTCAACTGACATGAATTAATTTGGGGGTTGATTTATTAATGTGTCACTGTTTTAAAATTCCAGTCTGGCACCTGCTTCCTTATCTGTAATTTGCTTTCTGTTGCAGTGCAATTTTTTTTTCCAGGACCTTTGCGGCCTACTTGTAGCTATTCTATGAGCCTGCTGTGAGGGTCAGAGCAGGGTCATACAATTGTTGCAACTAGCAACTGAACTCTGGAGGGGCCCCAGTCAGGAAGCACTACAGGGAATGGTTACTAATGATGAGTTTGAACTTTTGCACCTCCTGAGTGCTTTCAGTTTTGCAAAACTCGTTTTTCTGCAATTTCGCGGGATTCGCGGGGCGCGAACGTACGCAAGATCGAATTCGGAAGCCGCAAATTCGTGCGAATATGCGATTTGTTCTTTTGCGGCGTGTTAGTTCGCAAAGTTTTGTGCGTTTTAGCGAGCCGCATGTAGCGCAACGGCACGAAGTTACCCTCACTGTCGTTCACGGGCGCGGCCATCTTGTTTGCATGACGTATTTCCGTTTCCGGGCGCGATGTGTAAAGTGTGTGGCTCGCTACTACAATTTTGCGTGTGTTCGCGAGGAAAATCTTGCGCGAACTTACCAAAGCGGTCGTGAACGGGCGCGGCCATCTTGTTTCTCATTCATTGCTATGGTTCTGGGCATGCTTTTTCTATCCTCTCTGAATCTCTGCCATCCTTTGCTTGTTTGAAGTTTTTTTTATCTATTTTACTTATTATCTATCCCTCTATTTTTCTAGCTCTATATTTTTGTGTTTTCTGCTACTTTTGGTTAATTTTAAATTACTTTTTTAAACTCTTTTCTTTTCTTCTTCCCTATTCTATTTTCTTTATTATTTATCTTCCTTTCTGCCCAGACCATGGTAAAGGGAGCCGGGAAGCATCCCGAGAAGGGGAAGGGTCCCGCACCCCGTGCCCGGCTCCCGTGCGGGCGTTTGAGGGGGGAGCAGGTCGCACCTCGGGAGATCTTCAGCCCGGAGGAGGTGGCCGCACTAGTTTATTATGTTCAGCGCCGCCTCCCCAGGACCATCATGGCAGGCGGCAAGATTGCTCACGGGTACGGGATCCAGGAGCGCTGGAAGCGGTGGGAGAGGGTGTGCCGTGCCATGTACCAACACTCTCGGGCCCGGCGCACCTACAACCAGTTTATAGAATAATAATATAGACTTCAATCAGTACTATATGATTTCAACACCCAGCCGGGCGTGAGTTTATTTAAGGAATGATATAAAATCTTGTTTATCCAAGAATGACCAAAGTCAACTTGTGAGATAGGGTACAGTCCTGTACCTATCCCAAAAGGTTAGAAAGAACAAAACAGGGTATAGAATAGAGGAAAGAAGAAGGTTTTTCAGGCAGGAAACAATTTTTGAGCCAGAGGGTGACTTGCAAATACAATAGAAAGTTTTCTCAACAAATTCTCATACCCTCCAACCCCTTCTTCTCCGGTGTTATCATGTGGAGACGGTACATCGATGACATCTTCATGATATGGAGATTAGGCACCGATGTGCTGTCCCACTTCTTACATTGGATGAACAATAACTGTATGGGACTCCAGTTCACCCTCACCTTTGACAAAAATTCCATTAATTTCCTTGATTTGACAATACTTCACCAGGAGGGTGAGTTGTTTACAAAACTTTACAGAAAACCCACAGAGAGAAATACCCTGCTAGAATACTCAAGCAATCACCCAAGGGCCTTGAGGGACTCCTTACCTTTCTCCCAATTCTTGCGAATTAGGCGAAACTGCTCACATAAGGAAGATTACTTTCGTGAGAGTACCATTCTATCAAACAAGCTTAAAAACAGGGGCTACCCCCGTAAAATTGTCAAAAATGCTCTTAAAAGAGCGTGGTACCGACCTCGTGAGACTCTACTCGTCCCTAACCAAAAGAAAAAAATGGACAAAATAGCCTGCGTGACTACATTCTCTCCTATCTCTAACAACGTGAGAAAAATGATTCTAAAGCACTGGCCAATAATCAATGCAGGGATATTGAACCTAGAACGCCCATTATTTGCATTCAAAAAGACTAAAAATCTGAAAGACCATTTGGTTCGGGCAGCTCTCCCAAGTCCCACCAACTCTTCCACTCTTGAATCAGCTTGGGGTCTGTCCCCCATAGTTGGACACGTGAAATGCGGTGGATGTACAGTGTGTCATTTGACAATTGAGGGAAAAAGTTTTGTATTTAATAATGTCACCTTTAAATGCAACTCACTCACGAACTGCAATACAACCAACGTAATTTACTTGATTCAATGCCCCTGCAAGAAAAACTATGTTGGACAGACATCACAGAAGATCAAGACCAGGATATGCCAACATAGGAGCCGCATCAGATGCCGGACGCCAAACGCCCCACTGGTGGAACACTTCCAGGCACTTAATCACAGTGAGGATGATATGCTTTGGACTGTACTGAAGTCACTGAAACTCCCACCAAGAGGAGGAAGTATGCCCAATCTATTGAATAGGGAAGAGCTCAAATGCATAATACTGCTAGACTCTATCCGTAATGGATTGAACCGCACGGAGGATTGGACCTCACTACTCTGACTGTACGGATGTGGTTCCAACCATCCCAATCACTTGAGAATGTTTGCCTTTCAATTATCACAATGTCCATAACGATAACAATGTGAAGCAGTGAACCTGCCAATGTTTTTATAACACTGTCAATTTAATGAATGTTATAACACCGTCAGACCAATGTGTGTGAATGGAGGGCATGTCCGGCCACTTCCCACTCGCTGCATGCGCACAATGATTACTCACTCTAGGCATCACGTACCCGTCAGGGTTATTAAATTGATGTCCCATAATGTTGGCAACAATCATTAAATAATTAGGGCTCTTCTACAATAATTGCGACGCTTTCGCTTATCAAGCCTTCAATTTAAGTAATGATTAAACCCGGCTACCTACAACAACCAAAGATGGTGTTCACAGTCCAACCTCTATGTTTACACTACTAATGTGTACTTTGTGTACCATTTTTAATTAGTCCGTCTTCCTCGTCACTTTTACCCTTCCAAGATGTCCGCCGGAATACGCCCCACCAGGAATTGGTCCATCTTCCATTTCCACCCCCACTGGCCCTTAAACACAGCCCACGAGTCATTGCTATACAGCGGACTCGCGCTGCAAGGAAAGGGGTAGAAGTCCATCGCGCTTCACCCCACCCCGCCGTGGCTCCGATCCAGCTACCAGGTAAGCGAATTGCGGTCAGATAGCCCAATAGAGGATTCCAACTAAATGGGAACCTCCCCCTAACCCCCGTTTAATTTTTGATTCCCCAGGATTCTCGTGGGTGCCACTTTCTCCCCCGTTACGGCGTATCCTGACAAATCCCCTCCTGCACGGCTATTCAGCACGTAGTCAGGTAAGCCTCGCCATTTCCGCCAATTGCGACAGCCCCCCCCGCCCCATGAAACGCGCTAATGGGAATTATTGTTTCACCATATAGCAACCAGACTACCGAACCAGCAGGAACCATTTCCCTTCCTGTGAAACCAACATCTCACGAAATGAATGCGTCTACATCTCAGTAGCGCTAGGTAAGCCTTCACCCCCTCCCCTTAGACTTGCTAGACACCCACCACCGAGTGTTATGCTTATAGTATGATTTACTCATCCTGTAGCATCCTGTTTCTGGCACCGGTTCTGAACCCCCTCGACCGGCAGAAACACCCCCGACCCCACTGCAGCAATGCAAGGTAAGCTTATGTAACCCCTCCCTAGAAAGCCCAAATTCCCACTGAAGGCTGGGTCATTAACGCTAATTCCTTCTCCTTACCAAACAGCATCAAAGCATGTATAGCTGAAAAAAGTCGCAAGCCAATTCCCGATTACTCTGGGTTCCACATTATTCTAAAAAGGTAATACCTGACCTTCTTGCCAAAACCCCCCCCTCCCCCTCCCCCCCCCACAATTTTCACCAATTCACTGCACAGTCACCAAACACGCACCGTAAAATAATTTTCTCAGACCCTGTCAAACACAGTGTCACCTTAAAGCACTATCATATGAATTCCCTGTTCATATCACAGCGCCGTTATTTTCACTTAGACTTGAGTAACACGGTCATGAATGTCACAATTTTTTAACTCCACTGCGCCGTTAGTCTCACTTCAACCTAAAGAAAATTTCTTAAATATCACTACCACACTAGTTATGGATCAGCGAGTCAAAATGTGAGAGTGGCCTGATTTATAACCTGCACTGACGCCTTGGCGGAATACTCACTCTTGTGTTTGATTCTATGTTCTAGGCGTATGCCTCAAAACCTGTTTCTATTTTTCCCTCCTTTTTACAGGCTTTCGCAATTGTAATGCAGGTATTAATTACAAAACTGTCCTGATGATGGTCCCAGTTTATCATGAGCCTTTAGGGATCGAAACGTTGACGCGCTATGCAGTGTAACATATGATATAATATGTATACTTGTAATTGTTTACACTGCAGGGTGAATTTGTTGAGAAAACTTTCTATTGTATTTGCAAGTCACCCTCTGGCTCAAAAATTGTTTCCTGCCTGAAAAACCTTCTTCCTTCCTCTATTCTATACCCTGTTTTGTTCTTTCTAACCTTTTGGGATAGGTACAGGACTGTACCCTATCTCACAAGTTGACTTTGGTCATTCTTGGATAAACAAGATTTTATATCATTCCTTAAATAAACTCACGCCCGGCTGGGTGTTGAAATCATATAGTACTGATTGAAGTCTATATTATTATTCTATTACTATATTGTAATCCTTAGGACCCTTGTTTCTTGAAATAAGTTACTTAACCCACGGTCCGAAGGCCTTTATTGGGTTCCCTTGTCTTCTTAAAACGCACCTACAACCAGGCCACCCACCGTTGGACGGATCTCCTGGACCGGGAACGCGATCTGCTCGACCTTCTCGGCCTTGAGATCCTCGGGCTTGGTGAGTAGTAGTAGCTATTTCTTTACTACTCTGTTTTCTCCTGCTCTGTGTTTTATTATATTGCAAATTTTAGTTTTTTACCAAGAGCATTAATGCTGCTGATTACATTGTAGGTAAATTATATTTCAAAATGTTCTGTGCATTTCAGGTGCACTGCTCTCCTTCTCAGTAGCGTTGCTACTATGCTTATTTGTTTTCGATTTTGTGTTCATTTCATTGGCCTGTGAAATTATGTATGAGTGTAGTTTAAAGAACTGCGTAATGCTAGACACTAAGTGTCAGATTTTTAATTACCGGCGCATCCCTGCAAAGTAGCAGGGATGCACCAGTAATTGTGCGCCACGCCACCTCCACCCATGGTGCGCCGTATTTACAATGCGGCCCACCATGGGCCCAAAACGTCACCAAAGCTTTACGCATCTGTGCCGTAAAGGCGGCGGATTGCTGGAGTTGCGTCGCAACGATGGCGCAGCTACAGCAATGCTCTGGGGTGCCCTATCTTCCCAATGCTGCGTCAAGCCGTACGTCTGCTTCAAGCAGGCGCAGGGTTTGAGTCACGCATCATTGTCCTCAAAGTGACTGATTGAAATCTTGTAGATTTCCCTCAGCCACTTTTAGGATGCGATCCTGCGCAGGAACGCCCTCCCTTGCGCTGGAACGCCCCCTGATGGCGCAGGGCTTTACAACGTGATGCATCTCCCATATGCGTCACGTTGTTAATATACGCCGCACCATGGTGCCTCTATTGTTCTGCCGCTGCGTCACAAAAGTCACGCAACAATGGAGCAAAAGAGCCGCAAGGGGCTTCTAAATCAGCCCCTACAGACTCAAGTCCAGTCCTTCCTTTGTACACATGGCAATAAGAAGAAATAGTGGTGGTGGATTGATAGTTTGAGTATTTTAATGACTGGTTAATGTAGTAGGAAACTTTTTAGTGTTGTCGCTGATCTGCAATCACGATGGACTTTGTCTGTCACTTCGCGTGCTGCGGACTGCTGCCTGCCAGTCCTAGGCGAACCTTTTTAGTATTTTGTTTAGTGAGTTACATAAGAACTTTCCAAGTCGACGGTCCGCAAATCAAGCAATACTAATAACGTAGTAGACCACATGAGATCGGTCAATATATCCCGTGGAATAGTTGTCTATTTGCTTTTTCACCAAAATATTTTGTTATTGTTCTTTTTAAATGTTTGATTTGGTTGACAAATATCATCCATGTTTTCTGGTCTTTCTTTCTTTCATGTTGTACATCAGCTCCCCCCAGGGGCAAGAGGACACAGGAGGAGGAGGCTGCTGTTCAACAGGATGCAGGCCAGGATCGGGCAGGCGAGGGCTCCTTTGCTGGCCCCGGTAAGTTTTAATTTTAATATAGAGTACCTATTATTTCCTAGCGTTCCTCATTCGATTTTTTCTAAATCGTCTTTGATCTTCTTGTAGACTGTATCTAAATTCTTATCCTGCCTCGACTATGACTCCCTGTGATATTACTAGATTATTCTTATTAGTCTATCTGTGTAGCTAACTAAGATTGCACATTTGGCAATTCCATTGGACTCCCATTCTAGTCAGCAATAGCTCTATGCACTGAGTGCAGTCCTCTGGGATTGTCCATAATGTCTTTTCAAGTCTTCTAAATGTTTATGCTTTGGCAATTGCCAACAATAAAAAGGTGAATGACCATCAAGAAAGAATAGGATACTACTTTACTTTTGGTTTAGATAGGAGGACAATCCATTCTACTAGGACAAATCTGCACAAACAGAAGTATGGACACTAAATAATGCATTGCTTAGCTTATCAATTATAATAGGCACTGTTAGACTTTCCACATACCTCAGTGATAACAGACTTTGTAGTTGAACCCCCAATCTCCTTACTGACTAGATAGTGTGGCAGAGTCATTTAGCTCCCAAAGTCACCGATGATTGATCCCCAACGATGATTATCCAGAACAAGAATACGGAGTCAGAGTCAAGAAGTGTCAGAGGCACGGACTCATGCTTGCAAAAATTGCAAAACCTTTAGCTCAGCCACTCTAGTCTGGAGGACCAAAAACCACAGAGTTTATTTAAGTTTGAAAGCTTTATTAAAAGTAAACACATTTATTAAAATCAAGTTTGTCATAAAACTAAACGTTTAACTGAAAATGGAAAAGTGCTTAGTGCTGACCATTAATTGAACACATTTCTTGTGGTCGAGCCGAGCTCTCACCTGGTTTGAACTTGATCTTGCTCATGTTCTTAGAAGTCAAGCTTCTGTCTGTTAGGAGAAAAAGTGGTGCGTGTTAAAAATTAAAAGCAAGCATTCATCAGTTGTGCCAAAAAGTGCAGCAAGACAACAGCCTTACCTGGAAAAAGGGACATTTTCACTTTAGAGTAGACAGTCACAAATTATTACATTGTTTTCTGTTTTTTTAACATTTCTTTATTCCTAGACCAAATATTATATAGTAGTGAGTGGTGTATTCTAACATTCTTAAATGTACTTTGTAGGTGGAACATCTGGTGGCGGGGCCAGGGCGGAGGTGGTGGTGCTGGATGAGGGGAACACTTCTGGGGAGGATGCGGTGCAAGTGCCGGAAGCCACCAATCTGCCTGTGAGGGTTCACACGGTGGTGGCGGGCAGAGGTAAGCTATATATTCCTTACTTATTGAGATTGAAGAGTGTGCTATCTGGGGCTCTGGGAGGGGGCGCACCAGCAAGTGCAAGGAGCCTGCGCCCGCTATCTGCACGGGTGTATTATAAATCAACCAGGTAGTAGCCTCCTCTAAATGTACTTCGACTTAGCTGTGAAGTTTTTGTCAAGAAGAATCCCAATCATATCTGAGATGAACTTGATGGATGGGATGAACGAAAAGCGAAAGAAGGGTGTAAGTAAGTGTGGAAGGACGAGAAATTTAATGATGACTGGCAAAGAAGAATGATATGTGTTTGCTTGGTCCCCGAGGTGGCTGGGAAGGAAAGAATATGGTATGGTGCATGGCTGGGTGAATGATGAAGCAAGGTTGGGTGGAAGAAGAACAGCCTGGGTGGGTGAAACAGAAACTGTATGTGTGCATATACTTTGAATGGATGGATGCCTGGATCATGGTACTATCTGACTCTTAGATAGCATATGTGTATCTAGAGAGAGTAGACGGTCACTGGATGAACTAAGTGTTACTTTGAAGAGCATGTAACACCGCACCCGCACGTCCGTTCCAGTGTAGGAAAGGCAAGGAAAAGAAGTTGTAATTTTGTCCAAATACTACCATGAATAGTAGCAGTAGTTTGTATTGCAACTGCAAGCACAGCATATATCCGGTTATTACGGTGGACACTCCCTACCTCTCTTAATAAGTTTAGTTTAGTAGTAGTACATCATTCATGTATGGGTGTATCACTGTTCACTCAATAAAAAGCAAAGCAACTAAAGTCATCCCATATGTAATCAAATACATCCCATGTGAAGTGATAGATAATCATATTAATTAGCTTCTTCATTTTCCTTTTCAAGTACTCATTTGCACTCTAGGGTGAAAGTTAAATTAATTAAGCAGTAGCCCTTTTAACAGAGTATTCTCAGTGCCACCCGCAATAGAAAAGTAAGAGCTTCACCACCTGCATGTACTGGACCGGTACAGTAACGCAAGTCTGTCTCACTCATCATGGTGTGCGTCTGTTTTTCTCGGGTGCAAGTTCACTGCGCTGGCATTATGCCGGCTTGCATAAGATAACATACCAATTTTCCTAAACAAGAGAGAAGAAGAAGAATAAGACTGGTGTACTGTCATAGTCGACTGTAATGGAAGTCCATAGTGCTCGTAGAATTTGTTCCTTAAGCTCCCACTAATGTTAGAGCAAGGATGAAGAAGTGGGAGGTTAGATAGATACTGGCCTCAATAGTTATGTACTGTGCTTTCAAGTTGCTAGTTGTACTGTGACACAACTTTCTGCTCAATCATTTTGTGTTAATCTTAAGGAGCATTGGTTACAGACTATGTCTTTCTTTCTTCATATAGTTACTCCTTCCAAATCAACAACACCAACAAGGAAGGAGCGGGCTCAAATGGCCCGGCAACGGAGGCTGGATGCCACTGTCGCCGAATATCGGCGGCTGGTGGCCCTGGAGGAGGAGGACACGCAGTCTACTGGTACAACATCCACTGGGACAGCTGCATCCTCCTCCGGGCCCCCACGGGCTGCCAGCCAGCGCAGTGCTCCAGCGGTACGGAGCCGGGCTACCAAAGCCAACCACCACCGCCGAGCAGCAAAGACAGCAGCTGCCCCCCACAGGAGTTGCAAGGCACGCCAGCACCGCTTATGCCTCAGAGTGTCCTACCTGGAGCAGGAGGTCCTAACTTATAAGACCTTGGTGGAGGGCCTCCGATCCGACCATGCCACCCTCCGCAAGGAGTATGATGCCGTGGCCGCTAAAGTGAACAGCAGCCTGCCGTAGTGTCCCTTGCCCCTTTTTTTAGAGACTTTTGGGGGGTGGGAATTGGGAGTTGGGTTGTTTTTGGGACTTTTGAAGGACAATCGTTGGGGTTAGGGAGGGTCTTGCGGGAGATTATTTTGTTAGGGCTACACAAATATACTTTTTGAAACTTTATCTGAGCATACCTGTTTATTACTGCTTTTGAGTCTGGTGGGTGGGGGTTTAACAGTAAGTTTGTTTTCCTGAAACTTAAGTCTGTGTCATTTTCTTCCTTTAAGTGTAAATGGCTAAATGTTTTCAACACTGAGTGCCTCTCACAGAGTAAGTGAATTCAAGAGTCCTAGGACTTTAGTAGTACTACCGTCAATCTCTCGTCTCTCCTAATACTCCATTATACAACCTCCCCCCAAACGCTTATCTTACCTGTAATTTGTGTTTGAAAGTAGGGCTAGGCCCAGGGCTGGCTCCACGGGAAATGGCGATTAAGGTTGGCAATCCTGGGCGGATTAAATGTCCTCATTGCGGTGGTACTAGTGGTGTGACACAGTGGCAGTTGCATGCCTATGGAAAAAAAGAAAATGAAACCTGGTTTGTCTTTTTACTGGAGCATTACAACGGTACGATAGAGAATATAGCAGGTGACAGTACACTAGAACAGTGCCACAATGTAGCCTAACAAATGGTAAAGTATTGAAAGTATAACTAGTACTTGCGTTGAATTTCTTTGACATTGGCTACTACTACAAGAAATAGTACTGAAGCTGAGTAAGTCTAGAATATATCCTCGGATTCCTTAACCAGCCTGTTGCTATGACCTTATCCTCCCCAGCAAGTGTGTGGAATTATTGATGTCATTTATTCACACATCAATCAAAACCACACAGCCCGGGGGAAGAGGGTTAGGGTTTGGAAATGTCACATTCTGCCCTGTATGTGTGGGGTATGCCTGTTTGACTACATGTCCCAGAAAACCTAGGGCCAGTATCCTCACTCTTTCTTCTCTTTCTATGCTTTAAAAACGCTGTCTGCCTTTCAACGGGAGCTTGTCACCTGATACATTGTGGACTTGACTTTACGAAAACTCGGATTCTTGGAGACGATTCTCCTTTAGTTGTTGGAGCGTTTGCCGCGCTGGATTTGGAAACGTTTCACAAGCAGGAAGACGGAAGCCCTCCGAGCGCAGGAGACGTTTGGTGTCGGTTACGCGTGTGTTTAGAAACACGAAGACCGCAGTGTGCTGGAGGCATTTGCGGTGCCTTTTGGTATACGGAACTTATATTTTGGAACGCGCATGCCGCGCGGGATCAGTCAGACTTGTCCTGGTTACTTGGACCGTGTGTTTACAAAGACGCCAATTTGGGATATGGAACTAGTAGTTAGAATCGCGCATGCCGCCCGGGATTAGTTAGGCTTGTTGTGCCTCTCTTACGTGTGTTCACGGAGAACACTATTTATTTGGCAAGAAGAAGAGAAAAGGCCGTTAATATCCAGGACGCTACTTTCTGCTTCCATACAGTTTGAAGCATGAGGCTGAGATAAGTACTTAGCGTATGACATTGTGGCCATAACCTCTTCTTTAAGTAATCACAAACTACTTCTAGAGGTAGAATTACTTTGGTGCTTTTTTCTTTTCTTTATTTTTGTGTTTTATCTTATGAGCAACAGCTGCAGTGTTGGAAAGTAAGTGTTATTATCCACACATAGTGATTGGTATAGAACGAATGAAAGCAAGAGTGCGTGTGATCTGTTTTCTTGTCCTTGCAGGGTTCCTGGGTAGAAAAGAGGCTTCTTACCATCCATACCCTCAGACCTGCTGATTTCCACTACATCTACTTTATGGTTTATTTCTCCATTTTTTCCCCTTCCCTTGGCTGTGTTACACTTGTTGAGTTGTATGCAATTCTCGCAAGAAGTGTTTCACATCAGGGGAGGAAGGAAACAAGCATCAGACATCGCTCCTGCTGTATCCGGCTTTCAGAGGTTAGTTACTTTCTGATCAGTATATGACAGGAAAATGGATAGGAATGGGGGTTTCTTTTTGGGTAGGTTTTGTTGAGAGAAGAAAAAAAAGCACAGCATGGACAAACAATAATTGAAGATAAAGAAATCTTGGGTACAAAGCTAACCATGAATCTTTTAAGTGACATAAAGGAAGTGCATGCACTACTGCCTGCATTGTTACTGAAAAGTAAGTAGTACTTTCGACAACAGTGAATGACAGAATGCGACAGTACAGGACTGCAACGTTTTCACTTGCCTATCTCTGCACTCAGAGAAACACTTCTTACATTAAATAAGGTTTAAAAAATAGCCGAAGTAAAACCTATAGAATGGCTGTAGGGATCAATTTAGAAGCAGAGAGAGATCCAAGAAATGCAGAGTCATACTCATAGAAGTTCACAGCAATAACATTACTTAAAAAAACATTACAAAAGAATGGATACTGTATCTGTATGTTGTTGTAGTTGTCCTGTTGAATTTGGTAAGTAAGTTGCACGCATCAAACCATTCTTCTTATTAGCGGCACTCCTCCATTCCAGCTGACGCTCCGTCCATCAATGTTGGTGACCAGAAGACACCCTGTCCACTGCCTGCCTAGCGGATGCTGAATTGCGGCTCGCTAATGTGAAGCCTGACTTCATCCTTTTTTTCCCATTGCACAGACTGAAACCCGGCCTGTAATTATTGATGGAAAAACAGGAAGTGATATTAGCAACACCACTGACAAATAAATATAAGGTATGTACGCTGTATAGTGCAAGTACAATATTTTTGAAAGTGCGTACTCTGTCTGAGTCTCCATTTGAAGGATAAATAAGTTTGGGCAAATTAATTTAGCGGATCTTTCCCCTCAAGCTAGGTGTACTGTAAACTGTGTTTTAGAACAAAATTAGACCTTCCCAGCAGTGCTCCCACATAGACCCTTACTAAAGCCAGTCACGAAAATGTAGAAGACCCCCATTCAGATCTCAATGAACGAGGCCTAGTAGAAAACTGGTGAGAAAACGTACTTTGAAAGTAAAAGTAGGCCCAAACACCCCCTTACCCACCGTGGATTGTATTCAAACCACTTGCAAGCAAGCAAAAGTATCCATACCCAGCATCGCTCCAAGACTCGTAAACCCCCCCACAAACAGCCCCCCACCCAAACACATGCAATACAAATACTGCTAACCCTAACGAGCCCTAAGTTAAGAATAGTGGAAAACGCTTTCTTTAACTATGCCAAATCCCCCCTTTCCCACCATGGATTTTCTTCAAATCACTTGCAACCAAAATTACACATTCCCACGAGTGCTCTAAGAAGACTCCAGAACTCAGTTGCAAAAATCTAGAACACCCCGAAACACATGCAATCCTGCTGCTAGGGCTAACCCTAACGAACCCTAAGTTACAAAAAGTGCCAAAAGGCATTTCAGCATGGATTTTGTCCAAACCACTTCTATCCGGTATTAGACCTTCCCAGCGATTCCCCAACCCACCTGCAAAAAAGCACAACACCCCCAAACAGCCAAAAAGGGAAATATCATACTTACAATATTTATCGGCCTTCGGTCCAAAAGCGCTGTGCAGCTAGGTCATAACTCCCGTTTTCCACCACGGATTTCCTGAAAAGCAAATGCAATCAAAATTAGACTGTCCCGGGGGGCGTGGCTAGCAGCCAACGATGGCGGCAGCTTAGGAGGAGAGCTCTGTGATTGAAGCGGCCTCCTAAAGAAATCCGACCACCTATCCGTTCATGAAATTTCCCAGGCGGGAAGGCAACGTAGCCCAGGACCGGGCGGCAAAGACACAGAACAGCGGGACTTCAGTACGTGGTCAGGAAGTCCAGTTTTCAGCGGACCCCGTGTGGGCCTGTGCGGAGTGTCCGGGCCGGGGAGTGGACTGACCAGCTGAGCCGGCAGGAAGTCGACTGATCCCGGCAGAGGGACACCGGAAGCGCCCGCCCGCGGCCGAAGACGACGAAGGGGAACCATCGGCGCCCGGATAACGCCACCGGACTTAAAGAGCCCAGAGTGCGGGCCCAGGCACCCCTCCGAGGTAAGGAGGAGAACTACCCTGACACCCCACGGGAGAGGGAAGAAGCGCTCGGAGCTGAAACGTCCGGGGACGGGACCGCCATCTTGGGGACTCGCAGAAAGCCCTGCATCAGCTGCTGCAGACCTGGCGTCGCAGACGGAGCACAGGGACAGACTAGGAGCGGTTTCTCAACGCCAGGCAGAACAAAATATAGCACTGCATTGTGGAAAGCCCGGGCGGGCTCCGGACCTTCTTGAGACTCCTCCCAGAGCTGACACCGGGTGCTGGGGATCGTCCACCCAGGACTTTCCCCTCGGACCCGGGCCGAATTATCTGCCAATAATACAGGCCCTGCAGTGGAAACAGGAGTACCAAGCAGAAAGATCGACGGCCGCAGAGTGGGGGAGGCATATACGATATTGGGGTGTAGCAGAGACCGCTCTTCTAGGGGAGAACATTAAAAAGACCGCCCCACGACTGGATCTAATCATCAGCTGGCAGCCTCACCCCACCGTTCCCGCTGGTCATTGCGGGAGCGGCGAGAAAGTAAAGGGGCCCTGTGGTGAGCACTGTCACCAATTGTCGCATGGACCAGACGCAGTTCTCGGGGACCACGCCGAACCACTGAGAGCCACGTGGGCTATTGGACGGTGCCCCGTGGCCATCCGGAGGGGATACGAGTGGGTCTGACCCAAGTGTGAGTGCAAACGACCAGGTACATCGGTTCAAGGGACTGAGACACCGGCTACCTTCACCTTCGACGAGCCCCGCTGCCAAGATGGCTGGCAAGGGGCCGAAAAACGGAGCGGCGCAATCCCGCCTTGACCGGTTTGCGTATGAGAAACCCAATTCCTCCCCCCCAGACGCCAAAACACAGCAGGGCAAGACTGCGGAAGCGGCGGGGGGCAAGAAGGCGACCCTGGATGATGTCATGCGGGCCCTCACGCAAGTGCAAACTACGGTGGGGTCGATCTCGGCTGAAATCACACTAATAAGAGCGGACTTCCATAAGATGACGGAGAAAGTGAACAATATGGAAGTGGTGACCAAGTCCTTGGTGGAAGATGTGTCGGAGCTGCAGATTAGTATGGAACGCATCTCGAAGGAAAATAGGGAACTGCGTGACAAGCTCGATGACCAGGAAGGGCGCTCGAGGCGCAACAACATCCGTATAATAGGTGTGCCGGAATCGGAAGACACGAGGGCGATGGACCTGTATGTGGAGAACTTAATCAAGCAGAATCTACAGCCTAAAGGACTCTCCGCGTTTTTCACAGTGGAAAGGGCACACAGGGTCCCTGGAGGACGCCAGAAAACGGGCGCCAACCCCAGGCCGATCATAGCGAGACTCTTTAATTTCAGGGATCGGGACGCCATCCTGCAGGCGGCGAGGACCTCACCCCCTATTAAGATCCAGAACTCTACGCTGGCCTTTTTTCCGGACTACGCAGCCGAGGTCGCAAGGAGAAGGAGAACTTTTTTCGAAGTAAAGAAAGAACTGAGAGCTAGGGAGATCCCGTATTCAATGCTTTTTCCGGCCAAGCTTCGGATTGTATTTACAACAAGGGGTGGTGAGGGACAGAGTCTCTGAATTAAGCAGAAAGCTCTCACCCAGTCAAGAGATCAGGGCTAGATCCAACACCGTTTTTTAGCACACTGCACCATCCCAGTTTCAGAACCTGGCTGTATGCAAATTAGTCTGTTCCTGTCCCAGTGCATGATGGGAACAGGGCAAACCAAACTACAAAAGCCAATTCTTACACTGGGAAGGAAACAAGCTCATCACCACCCCCTTTTTTAAATCGTTTTTGGCCACTATAGGTGTGGCAGGGTATACTCAGACATGAGTCCCTTTCTCACTGCTCCATCAGGATTCAAGCAAGCCGGGCCGAAGAAGGCTGAAATGCCAGAAACCGGTCCCCGGTAGCTTGTCTCCTTTCTGGTGAAGAATTGGCTTGGTAGTTTAGTCTGCCCTGTTCCCATGATGCACTGGGCCAGGGACAGACTGATTTGCATATAGCCAGGTTCTGAGCTGGGATGGGGCAGTGAGATAAATAACGGTGATGGATCAAGCCCTGATCTTTGGACTGGGTAAGAGTGGTCTGTTTAACTCAGACACTCTGTTCATCACCACCCCCTTTTTTTAAGCTTCGGATTGTGGCAGACAATAAAACGTGGTTTTTTGATTCCCCGGAGATGGCGCAGGAATGGCTCGAGGGATGGAGGTCGGCGGGCCTCCCTCGTCGCTCTAACAGGCAGAACAAACACCATAATGCTGGGTCCCGTCCGGGCTCACAATCCACCGGGGAGGATGCCGAGGTACTCTCCCCTCTGAATGAACTTCAGGAGGAGGGCGACGAAGGGGAACAGTGACTCACTGCTGTGGTCCGGCTGAACTGAATGCATCGACGACCGGCAGTGCCGCCTTGGACACTGGGCTGAGGGCCTCCGCAGCCGAGGAAGGGGGCCGCTGACTACGGAGAGTCCTTCACCCCAGCGAGCAAGTACTATGTTTTGGGATGGGGTCAGGCACTCTGCTAAGTTGGGGGGGCGGGCAGTTTTGAGTCCGTTGAGCAGGGGGGCAGGGAGGGGGGGAGTTGGGGGTAGGATGTGTTTTTGGTTTTCAGTTAGTACACAGGGTCAGGAACGACACCATGGGGCACACGCGCGTAGAATAGTGGTTTCGAGGCGCAGCACACAGACTCACTCCACAAGCTGCTTGAGTCACCGCGAACATAGACAAACTTCCCGCTCATTTACACATGGTGGGGAGGGACGCTAGTATGGGGCGGACATCCCCGTTGAGCCTCATGTCCTGGAATGTGAGGGGGCTGGGAGACAAAATTAAGCGTGAGTTGGTCTTACAGAACATAAAGAGCTTGAATCCCGCCTTGGTCCTACTACAGGAAACGCATCTAACTGGCACAGCGACACGGGCCCTAGATAGGAAAGGCTACAGCATGATTGTCCACTCTGAGTTTACTAAGGGGTCCCGGGGTACAGGGATATTAATGCACCGCTCGTCCAGGTTCATAACCCAATCCGTTAGCATCGACACACAGGGGCGCTTCGCGGCGATACATGGGCAGTGGGAGGGGAAGCCGCTCAACGTGGTCTCGGTGTATATCCCACCGGCACTGCACAACATAGCTCTCCCAGGACTGGGAAAATTTCTGTTGGACCTTCCAGAAGGTGATCTTATCATGGGGGGTGACTTTAATGCGGTGGCACACAACTCCCAAGATCGCTACCCTGTGCGCACACAAACACCAGGGCCTTCCAGATTACAAGACTTCATGGAAGCACAAGGTTTAGTAGACATATGGCGGCAGTTCCACTCAGAGGACCGGCAATATACCTACTACTCGGCAGTCCATGACAGCCTATCACGGATTGACTACTTCCTTACTCTAGGGGGGGGCCTCCTCAATTTCACGGACACTCAAATTAGACCGCGAGGGGTCTCAGATCATTCCCCGCTGACACTGACTCTCTCCAGCCAGGAACGAACCCATAAACGCATCTACCCTATCTACCCGGGATACCTCAAGGAGCCTATTATAGCCAAGACATTAAAAAGAAGCACAAGATCCTACCTCGCTGAAAATGAAGGGTCGGTGGCATCCCATGTAACCTTTTGGGAAGCATACAAGATGGTTCTTCGCGGGCAGGCAATCTCTGCTATCACACAGCATAAGCGCACGCGACGTCAGGAACTGTTAGAGCTAGAGGAACAACTTGCCAGGGCAACGCAGGACCACGAGAGAAACCCGACTGGGGATTCACAACACGCGCTCAAACTGTGTCAGCAGCGTCATACTGACCATGTGCGCCGCAAGGTAGTGGACAGTATGGCGGCGATAACGAGTAGGATATATGACGTTGGCGATAAGACAGGTAAACTCCTAGCCTGGCTAGAAAGAAAACGGGGAGGACAGAGGGCCATACTGCAACTGAAAGACTCTGAAGGGGTGATACAGACCAGTCCGGCACGAATAGTGGAACTCCTGGCAGACCATTTTCATTCAGTATATTCCCCTGAATTCGAGGTCACGCGGGAGATGGCAGAAGGATCTCTCTTAGGGGTGCCTACACGTACTCTCTCCCAAGACAAACGGGACGAGCTTGACTCGGGCCTGACGGCTGAAGAAATACAATGATCTATAGCAGCGTTACACCCAGGGAAAGCGCTGGGCCCCAACGGAGTGCCGATTGAATGGTACAAGAGCATGTCCGAAACGCTGTCCGCACCCTTGCTCAATATGTACAGGGAATGCCGAGAGCGGGGGCATTTGCCTCCTCACCAGCGCACGGCCACTATAATAGCAATACCGAAGCCCGGCAAACCCCCTGAGGAATGCGGATCATACCGCCCAATCTCCCTCCTTAACGCCGAAAATAAAATTTTGGCAAAACTATTGGCCACTAGACTGCTGCCCCATCTGACGCACCTGATTCATCCGGACCAGTCGGGCTTTATGCCACACCGGAGTACGGCGCTGACTTTGCGACGGCTGCACGGGGTACTAGCACGCGCCCCACAGTTGGCGGAGCCAGCAGCGGTGCTGTCATTGGATGCCAAAATGGCGTTCGACCTGGTAGAATGGAGATATCTCTTTGCGGTCCTGGAACACATAGGGATTGGCGCGAAATTCATATCATGGGTCAGGCTATTATATACGGACCCCGTGGCAAGGGTGACAGCCAATGGATGTATCTCGAGAGAGCTCCCGCTGGCGAGGGGCACAAGACAGGGGTGCCCGCTATCGCCGCTGTTGTTCGCCTTAGTACTGGAACCACTGGCCACGGTCATCAGAACCACCCAGCTGCTGAAGGGCATAAGGTGGGGAGGCGACTGGGAGGATAGGGTTTCCCTGTATGCTGATGACATGCTCATTTACCTCACGGACCTCACGAATGGTATTCCGGTACTACTGGCACTGTGTGGGAGACATGGTGCAGCATCAGGGTACAAACTTAACTGGTCCAAGTCCATACTCTTTATGGTACAGGGCGATCCCCCGGTCCAACCTACTGATTGCCAGCTACTCACGGAACCCCTTTCCTTCAAATACCTGGGGATTCAAATCACAAAGGAACATGCAACCTTTCTGGAGTTGAACCTTGGGCCCCTGCTGGACAGGCTAAAGGCCGATGTGCGCCACTGGAAGACCCTCCCCTTGACTCTGCTGGGTAGAGCGGCGCTCTTCAAAATGATGGCGCTGCCTCGTTTCCTATATGTCCTGGAAAACACGCCGGCGATAGTCCCGATATCGTTCTTCCGCCAAGTGTCGGCGCAACTGTCAGGCCTACTGTGGGGAGGCAAGCCGGCTAGGGTAGCACAATTAAAATTGAATAGAGACTGGTACAGCGGGGGGATAGCGCTCCCGAACCTTGAATTGTACTATTGGGCAGCTCACCTTAAGGTGATCAACCAGTGGATTCATGGAGCACAAGATGACCCGGCCTACCTGGCGGATAGACGCCAATTGGGCACGAACACCCTTCTGGCCCCACTCTATAACAAGGGTAAGGTGAGGATGCTGGTGGGACCCACTAAACACACAGTGTCAATATGGCATAAAGCTCAGAGGCGGCTACCTTGGGAGGGAGTGATTACCAAACTTACACCACTATGGGATGCCAAGGCCCTCGGTAATCTGCGCAGCTGTAAAGGGTTTGACAAATGGGACAACATCGGGATCTCCACGGTAGGCGACCTCTGGACGAGAGATGGTGTGCTCTCCTTTGCGACCCTGAGGGAGCAGTACGAGCTGGGAGTGACTGAAACATACAGATATGTACAAGTTAGGCATGCACTCTTGTCTGTTTTAGAGCCAGGGGTGTCAGTCCCGGAGTCTGCCCCGTTAGAGGATCGACTGCTGACAGACTATATGGAGGCAAGTGCTACCTCCCTTACCTACCGTAAACTGCTGAACAACCTACCGGATCCACTGGTAAAGCTGAAGGAAAATTGGGAGGATGAGATCAGGGACCTGGATGAGGCCGACTGGAATGCAGCATTGGCGTCACCGAGGGAGGCGGGTATATCCACCAGATTTAGACTGGTCCAATTTAAAATACTACATAGGGTTTACTACACCCGCACGACACTACACAAAATCCACAGGGCAGAACACCCATACTGCCTAAGAAATTGTGGGGAGGAGGGTACGCTGTTCCATACTTTGTGGGCCTGCCCTGCTATACAAGAGTACTGGAGGCGCGTAACACGCACGGTCAGTCAGACCCTACAGACCTCATTCACACCTGACCCTAGGGTTTGCCTGCTGAATGTGTGGGGCCCAACCGACCTGCCACTGCATGGGAAACGATGGGTGATCATTGGTATGATGCTGGCAAAACGGGTTATCGCAAAGAATTGGGGGGCACTGGAGACCCCGACCCTGGCTCAGTGGTGCAGGAACATGGACATGCTTATGGTGACTGAGAGGGCGATTTACCAACAAAGGCTTAATCCACGCAAATGGAACAAAATATGGGCACCTTGGAACACATACAGGGGGGATATCTGTGAGCCTCTGCCTGAAGATGAAGATGGGGATAGCTCAGGGGAAGATGAGGATATGGAGTAGTAGGGGGGAACAAGGGAAAGGGCATTAGAAGCAACGGAATGCGCAGGGCCCTATGAACTGAAAATGCAGGCAGGCTTGTTTTTGCAGTGATTATGTACAATGCCTTGAGATGCTTCTGTTCACGCCAATGCAGTATTTGATTTATGACGCGGATCGTATATCTTGACCCTTTTATTAATAAGTTAAGAGTTTGGGAGGAAAAACAAAAAATTAAAAAGTTGCTCTACTGATTGGAAGCAGCTGAATGTTGACGCTGCAATGAACAATGAATAACCGTTGATGTTTAACATGTGATGGCAACAATAAAAACAAATTAAAAAAAAAAAATTAGACTGTCCCAGCAGTGCTCCCAGACCCCAAAACTCACCCACAAACCCCCGGAACCCCCCCAAAGAGCACCTCAAAGACAAGCAAGTCAGCAAAAACGCAAAAAAAATGTTGCCTCCGATTTGGTCCAAACCACTTTTATCCGGTATTAGAGCTTCCCAACAATGGCCCCAGAGCCGTCAACCCAGACGAAAACTAGTAGAAGACCCCCAAACAGCCAAAAAGCAATAGTACAAAAATGGGGACCTAGTCATTTTCATGGCAATTTCCAAAATCCCTCCGCGCGCGCTATGCAGCTAGGCCCTAACTCCCCTCTGCCACCATGGATTTGCTTCAAACCTCTTGCAATCAAAACTATCCATACCCAGCAGTGCTCCCAGACCCCGAAACCCACCCACAAACACCAGGAAGCCCCCCCAAACAGGCCCCCGAAAACGCTACATTGAGCAAAATGTCAGAAATAGCAAAAAAAATGTCAGCATGGATTTAGTCCAAACTACTTCTATCCGGTATTAGACCTTCCCAGCAATGCCCCAAAATCCGCCAACCCACCCGCAAAAAAGCACAACACCCCCAAACAGCCAAAAAGGGAAATATCATACACACAATATTTATCGGCCTTCGGTCCAAACGCGCTGTGCAGCTAGGTCATAACTAAGGGTGGGCGTAAAATCTGTTTCGCGGGCGAATTTGCGGATTTTCCACGATTTCGCGATCTGCGAATCTCGCGAAATCGCAGTAAAATCCGCGAATCAGCGGGGACGAATTTTCAGCCAAGCAAGCGTTACAGCAGCAGGTGCAAAAGTTGAACCTAATTTCTTTGTAACCTTTTACAAAAGGGTTACAAACAAATTAACTTCAACTTGGACACCTGCTGCTAATTGCTTCCTGGCGCCTCGTTGCCTACTTGCAACTATTCTCTGACCCTGCTCTGACCCTTGAAGCAGGGTCAGAGAATAGTTACAAGTAGACAACGAGGCACCTGTCTAAGGAATTAAACCTCATCAGGAAGCACTTACAGATATAAAAAACAGGAAGAAGGGAGAGGATGGCAAATACACCCATTTTGAGTTGTCAGGAGGGGTTAAACTAAAAGAGACCTTTACAGCACAGTTTTCATATGCATTTTGCTAAAAATAAAAAGCTGTAGGTTCTGTAGGGGCAACTCAGGAATCTGGCCCTTCAGAGATCCGGCCTCTCTTTCTTTCTCTCGTTCTCTCTCCCCCTCTCTCTTTCCCTCTCTTTCTCTCTCTTTCTATCTATCTATCTATCTATCTATCTATCTATCTATCTCTCTCTCCCTCTCCCATAAACAACTGCATGGGTAACTTCGCTATGCAAGCGGCTCGCGAAGACGCAAAAATCCCTGCGAACACGCAAAAAACCCCGCGAACACGCAAAAAACCCTGCAAACACGCAAAAAAACCAAAAATCCGCAAATTCGCACAAATTCGCGAATTTTGCGGATCGCGAATTCGCAAATCCGCAAATTCGCGGATCGCAAATTCGCAAAATTCGCCCATGCTTAGTCATAACTCCCGTTTTACACCACGGATTTCCTGAAAAGCAAATGCAATCAAAATTAGACTGTTCCAGCAGTGCTCCAAGACCCCAAAACTCAACCACAAACACCCGGAACCCCCCCAAAGAGCATCTCAAAGGCAAGCAAGTCAACAAAAATGCAAAAAAAATGTTGCCTCCGATTTGGTCCAAACCACTTTTATCCGGTATTAGAGCTTCCCAACAATGGCCCCAGAGCCGTCAACCCAGACGAAAACTAGTAGAAGACCCCCAAACAGCCAAAAAGCAATAGTACAAAAATGGGGACCTAGTCATTTTCATGGCAATTTCCAAAATCCCTCCGCGCGCGCTATGCAGCTAGGCCCTAACTCCCCTCTGCCACCATGGATTTGCTTCAAACCTCTTGCAATCAAAACTATCCATACCCAGCAGTGCTCCCAGACCCCGAAACCCACCCACAAACACCAGGAAGCCCCCCCAAACAGGCCCCCGAAAACGCTACATTGAGCAAAATGTCAGAAATAGCAAAAAAAATGTCAGCATGGATTTAGTCCAAACTACTTCTATCCGGTATTAGACCTTCCCAGCAATGCCCCAAAATCCGCCAACCCACCCGCAAAAAAGCACAACACCCCCAAACAGCCAAAAAGGGAAATATCATACACACAATATTTATCGGCCTTCGGTCCAAACGCGCTGTGCAGCTAGGTCATAACTAAGGGTGGGCGTAAAATCTGTTTCGCGGGCGAATTTGCGGATTTTCCACGATTTCGCGATCTGCGAATCTCGCGAAATCGCAGTAAAATCCGCGAATCAGCGGGGACGAATTTTCAGCCAAGCAAGCGTTACAGCAGCAGGTGCAAAAGTTGAACCTAATTTCTTTGTAACCTTTTACAAAAGGGTTACAAACAAATTAACTTCAACTTGGACACCTGCTGCTAATTGCTTCCTGGCGCCTCGTTGCCTACTTGCAACTATTCTCTGACCCTGCTCTGACCCTTGAAGCAGGGTCAGAGAATAGTTACAAGTAGACAACGAGGCACCTGTCTAAGGAATTAAACCTCATCAGGAAGCACTTACAGATATAAAAAACAGGAAGAAGGGAGAGGATGGCAAATACACCCATTTTGAGTTGTCAGGAGGGGTTAAACTAAAAGAGACCTTTACAGCACAGTTTTCATATGCATTTTGCTAAAAATAAAAAGCTGTAGGTTCTGTAGGGGCAACTCAGGAATCTGGCCCTTCAGAGATCCGGCCTCTCTTTCTTTCTCTCGTTCTCTCTCCCCCTCTCTCTTTCCCTCTCTTTCTCTCTCTTTCTATCTATCTATCTATCTATCTATCTATCTATCTATCTATCTCTCTCTCCCTCTCCCATAAACGACTGCATGGGTAACTTCGCTATGCAAGCGGCTCGCGAAGACGCAAAAATCCCTGCGAACACGCAAAAAACCCCGCGAACACGCAAAAAACCCTGCAAACACGCAAAAAAAACAAAAATCCGCAAATTCGCACAAATTCGCGAATTTTGCGGATCGCGAATTCGCAAATCCGCAAATTCGCGGATCGCAAATTCGCAAAATTCGCCCATGCTTAGTCATAACTCCCGTTTTACACCACGGATTTCCTGAAAAGCAAATGCAATCAAAATTAGACTGTTCCAGCAGTGCTCCAAGACCCCAAAACTCAACCACAAACACCCGGAACCCCCCCAAAGAGCATCTCAAAGGCAAGCAAGTCAACAAAAATGCAAAAACAATTTTGCCTTCGATTTGGTCCAAACCACTTTTATCCGGTATTAGAGCTTCCCAGCAATGGCCCCAAGACCCGCCAACTCACCCGCAAAGAAGTAGAACACCCCCACAAGTACAGAGTCTTTCTTCATTGGGCGTAATCCAGCCCTCTGCTTTGAGGGAGATAGGAGTATGGAGGAGGAGGATAGAGGAGCATGTTCTTGTGAACTTGTGAACCTGAGGAATGCAGACTGCGGCACCTTCAAATCAATAAGCAAACAAGTGAAGACAGTTCTGCTGATGGGCTTGTTTTTGTGATTAGGTGATTAAAGTTTTAATTATATTAACTGTGCAAAACAAAGAAAGACAGACACACAGGAATAAAAGTGAAAAAGGACGAAAAAGAAAGTTATTGATTCATTGGCTCATTTTCAGGACCCGGTGTCAGGGAATAAGAATAAGAATTTGTCCTGATACTCTGCAAATTTAGGCAGGAGTAGGTCAGTGTCACCTAACAGAGAACAAATTCCCTCATCTAAGTTGCTGTCCTCCTCGTCTTCATCCGGCGTTTGTTCTCATATGTTGTAATCTGGTGGTATGAGGTGCTGATTCATCTTGATCATTGTTAACCTCTCCACATTTTTGGGCGAGAGGCGGGCCCGTTTGGAAGTTACAATGCCACCAGCAGCACTGAAAACACGTTCAGAAGACACGCTTGTGAGTGGGCAAGACAAGTAGTTTATAGCCAGGTTGGAGATCTGTGCCCACAATTCTTTTTTCCCATGCCAATATGCCAATGGGTCAGCATTCACATAGACCCCTGTTGAGTCATTCAGATAGTCCTGCACCATCGACTCAAGGTCCTCCAAGGTTCCTCCACTTTGCTTACTTTTTGCTGTGACCTGTTGAGAACCAAACCCAAGCCTCATCTACAGGCCCCCAGGACCACGCACACAATTCAGTGAAGACATCGCCGACTTCATCAGCCCGCACGCCCTCTGCTCTGCTGACTACATCCTCCTCGGGGACCTCAACTTCCACCTGGAGAACAACAACGACCGCAACACCACCACCCTGCTGGACAACCTCGCAAACCTGGGACTCAAGCAACTTGTGACCACCCCCACCCACTACGCCGGCCACACACTCGACCCCGTCTTCTCATCCAGCAAGGACATCGCCTTCAGCCACGCCACCGGACTCCACTGGACGGACCACAGCTGCGTCCACTTCAGCTTCAGAAGGACCACGATCCACCACCACCAGCAGCAGGTTGCACGCAGAAGCTGGAACAAGATCACAGCCGACCAACTCACGACCTCCCTGAGCATGAACCCTCCCACCAGCACACCGAACCCAAGCCAGGCGGCCACCAACCTCACCAAGTGGATCAGCGACTGCGCAGACGACCTCGCCCCCCTGAGGACCCCACCTAGCAGACCCGGCAGCAAGAAAGCCCCATGGTTCACCGACGAACTCAAGAGCTCCAAGAAGAACTGCCGAGCCCTCGAGAGAACCTGGCGCAGAGACCCAACTCCGGGCAACATGGCTGCCCTCAAGCTCACCACCCGAAAGCACCACTAACTCATCCGCACCACCAAGAAAACCGCATTCAAGGAACGACTGGACAACAACGCACACAACAGCAAGGAACTCTTCAACATCGTCAAAGAGCTCTCCAACCCCAACGCCGGAAACAACGACATCACCCCTTCGCAAGTCCTCTGCAACTCCCTCGCCTCCTACTTCCACAACAAGATCGCGGACATACACAACAGCTTCAGCACTCAACCGACGCACGCCACGACCGAACCCCCGCCCCCTACCACCACCCTCCGCGCCTGGGCTCCGATCAACACCGAAGACACCATCCGCACGATGAACTCCATCCACTCCGGATCTCCGACCGACCCCTGCCCTCACCACGTCTTCAACAAGGCCGACGCTGTCATCGCACCCCACCTGCGGGACATCATCAACACCTCCTTCGACACTGCTACCTTCCCGGAGAGCTGGAAGCACGCCGAACTCAGCGCCCTACTCAAGAAGCCATCAGCCAACCCCACCGACCTCAAGAACTACCGCCCCATCTCGCTGCTCCCGTTTCCTGCAAAAGTCATCGAGAAGACCGTCAACAAGCAGCTGGCCGCCTTCCTCGAGACGAACGGATCCCTCGACCCCTCGCAGTTTGGCTTCCAGGCAAACCACAGCACCGAGACTGCCCTGATCGCAGCCACCGATGACATCCGAGCACTGCTCGACAACGGAGAAACAGCGGCCCTCATCCTCCTAGACCTCTCCGCGGCCTTCGACACTGTCTGCCACCGTACCCTAGTACAGCGCCTCAGCAACGTCGGAGTCCAGGAGAAGGCACTGGAGTGGATCATCTCCTTCCTCGCCGGAAGGACACAGAGAGTCCGCCTCCCTCCGTTCAGATCGGAAGCCACCGAAGTCATCTGCGGCGTCCCTCAAGGCTCCTCGCTCAGTCCAACCCTCTTCAACGTCTACATGGGCCCCCTCGCAGACATCGCACGCCAGCACAACCTCAACATCATCTCCTACGCCGATGACACCCAGCTGATCCTCTCCCTCACCAACGACCCCACCACCGCCAGAGACAACCTACACGAAGGGATGAAAGAGGTAGCCGAATGGATGAAGAACAGCCGCCTGAAACTGAACTCGGACAAGACGGAAGTCCTCATCCTGGGATCCTCACCCTCCGCCTGGGACGACTCCTGGTGGCCCCCCGCCCTGGGCAGCGCACCCCAACCAACAGACCACGCACGCAACCTGGGCTTCATCCTGGACTCCTCCCTCTCCATGACCAGACAAGTCAACGCCGTCTCCTCATCGTGCTACAACATCCTGCGCATGCTACGTAAGATCTTCCGGTGGACCCCCACCGAGACCAGGAAGACGGTCACCCAGGCCCTCGTCACCAGCCGTCTGGACTACGGCAACTCCCTCTACGCCGGAACCACCGCCAAGCTCCAGAAGAGACTCCAGCGGATCCAGAACGCCTCAGCACGTCTCATCCTGGACATCCCCAGTCGCAGCCACATCTCCGGACACCTGAGAGACCTGCACTGGCTCCCGGTCAACAAGAGAATCACCTTCCGACTCCTCACCCACGCACACAAAGCCCTAAACAACCAAGGCCCGGGATACCTCAACAGCCGCCTCAACTTCTACGCTCCCAAACGCCAGCTTCGATCGACCGGCCACGCCCTCGCCGCCGTCCCTCGCATCCGAAGAGCCACCACAGGAGGACGGCCCTTCTCCTACCTCGCCGCCAAGACATGGAACTCCCTACCGACCCACCTCCGCCTGACCCAGGACCACCTCACCTTCAGGAAGCAACTCAAGACCTGGCTGTTCGAGCAGTAGCGGACCCCCTCCCCTAGCGCCTTGAGACCCTTTGGGTGTGTAGTGCGCTATATAAATGCTGTGATTGATTGATTGATTGAAGCCGAGTTAGCCAATCCTCTTCTGCATCCAATGTTACTGTTGTGTCTGGTGCAGATGATCCGGTTGCCGGTGTCTTTAACGGCTGAGAGGTCACTTGTGCCACAGCCACAGGTGTAGAAGTGGATTCTTTTGACTGGGGATGGCCTGCTGATGCTGATGTACTGCCTTTTCCTTCAATTTGCTGCCGTTCACTTTCAAACCTCTTGGCTGACAAGGCTAGCCAACGTTTGTACTTTGTAACATCTTCATCACCAAAAGGAAAGAATGCTCTGCCTGCCAGCGCCTTTTTGTAGCGTGGATCCAGAATAGTAGCACAAATGTAATGCTGTTCTGAGTGGATCATTTTAAGACGTTCATCACCAAGTAGGCGCTCTAATAATTACATCTGCCAAAACAAAAGCGTCTTGCTTTTTTTCATCTTTTTGAAACATAGGAGACACCGCCTTCAGTTGGTGCTCCAGCATGCGCAACAATGGGATAGCTTTTCCCAAATTACAGTCCTCCTTGCTGACTGCACCCGTGAAGACCTCAAAAGGACGACGCATGTCTGTCAGGCTTTTAACTAGGTTCCATTGCGCCGCATCTAGCCTCAGGTCCTTCTGAGCTGTACCCAGTGTTAAGAAATAGTGATCGAGTACCGTATACTGCTCATACAGACACTCAAGCATGTAGAAGGTTGAAATCCAATGTGTTGCCACCTCCTGGATGAGTGCTTTCACTGGCATTTGACGTTCATGTAGCAGGCTCCTCAGATGCTTCCGGGCCTTAAAAGAATGGCTGAAATGGTTGCACATTCTTCGGCAGGTGGCCACTAACTCGCACGCTGGACTGTCTTCATCACTCAAGAATTTTTTAACAACCAGGTTTATACAGTGCGCCAAACACGGCACTCTGAAATATTGACCCAGCTCCATGACCTTAACTACATTGGAGCCATTATCCGTGGAAACATAACCAATCTGGCGTTTTTTTGGGGACAGCCAGTGAAAGACCTTTGTGTTAAACTCATTCAAAATGTTTTCTGCTGTGTGACGTTTCTCCAAGCAAAACATGGCTAGTGTTGCATGTTTCCGAGCAGCTTTAAGAACTTGGTCCGGGTCAACACTTGCGTTTAGCTTTGCTTTAACCCCTGAAAAAGAGAGAGTGCAGTGATGCACATGTAATCAGCGCCTGCGCCACTGGTCCACATGTCTGTTGTCAGATGTATAGTGTGAACAGCACTCTTCTGCAAAGCTGCCCCAATCACCTCCAGCACATCTTCATGTAGTGCTGGAACCGCAACTCTGGCAAAATAGAACCGGCTAGGAACCTTCCATTTAGGGTAGAGCGCTGCCACTAATTCTAGAAAACCAACCCCTTCTACAAAAGAAAAAGGGAGAAGGTCCAGAGCTAGCATTTTAGCCAGCTTAGTGTTATACAGACGCGTCAGTGGGTGGTTGCGATCATATGGCGCGTCTGAAAACAACATGGTTCTAATGTTGCCCTGGACCAAGCATTTACGGGATGATGATGATGATGACTTCTTCGACCCAGTTACGCTCGCTGATGAACTTTTTCGCATTGGTGTCTCACTCTCTCCCACACTCTTAGTGTGGCTCACATGGGGTGTGCTGCTGACAGGAGTACTGGGTGTAAGAGAAGTGTTTGACACGTCTTCTTCCTCCTCGTCATCATCAGATGAAACATCAACGTTTTCTTGACTTGCAATTCGGGCTTCCTTGATCTCCTTTAGGTGCGCAAACCATTGGACAGCGTGCTGTCTCTTAAGATGACCTCTCTGGCCTCCGGTACCATAGTTGGTACCAAGCTTACCACGGCTAACTGCAAGCTTACAAATGCTACAAATGGCGAAGTTTTCCTTTTTTGGGCAAACACTAAAGAAGTCCCAAACTGCGGACTTGAAATGTCTGTGGGGGCCAGAGGAGGCGGCGGTCATGCTTCTAATGCCAGATGCAGTGGAGGATGTGGATTGCCGAACTTTACTGCGTTGTGCACTTTCACCACCACTAATTGAGGTCGAGGTGGATGGAGGTCCCTTCTGGCGAAGAAGAAATATGGAAGCGGTAGGTGTTGGTGTACTAGTTAACTCCAATGATTGTGGTATTTCCATTGCATCCTCGTCGACAACATCATCACGCTCAGCAGCTTCTCGGGCTAGGGTCAAAATGTCTGTTTGCTGCATGCCCGCTGGGACTGCAGTGACCTTTATGACTGGGTCGTCGTCGTGAGAGTCTTCATCAGCAGCAGTATCCGCCACTTCTTGTTGAGCCTCATCACACTCCATAACTATGAGACTTTTTGGACGAGCTTCCTTTTACGCTTAACTACCTTCGTCAGATCATGGTGTGCCTCACTCTCAGACGGCAGTGGTGGTTCCCAATTTTGATCCGTATCATCAGAAGGAGGTGTGCTTGAAGAAGATGTAGACACCACCCTTGATCTTTTCCTTGCTAGGGATATTCTGGAAGACAATGAATCATCAGGAGGGGTGGCTTCCTCAAATGATACCTCGCCTTGATTGTCGATTTCCTGATGTGCCCCTACTTCGGGAGGAACAACTATTGTGGGCACTTGTGACCCTCCATTCACCTCTGCTTGCGCATCTCCTTGCGCTGCCTCTCCTTCCACTTGTACTTGGGCTTGTACTTGCACATGTGGTTGTTGTTGCAGCTGTGGTTGTTCAACACTCGTCAGATGAGTTACAACAACCTGTGTTGATTGAGGGACATGGCTGCTACTTTCTTGCGATGAGACAACATCACTGGTCGATGGTGATTGAACAACTAGACTAAGTGCCTCTGCAGCACTCAAGGGCTTGGACTTAAGTTGGCGTGGTGGTGGTGGTGGCACTGAGCCCAATGGAGTGGGGGTGCTGCTCCCAGCTTGGTCCCCAGCAGATCCCGCTGCTGCTGCAGGCGTACTTTTTTTTTTACTCCCAAAAATTGTGGCGGGCGGCACACCAGTCTCCTTGGTAACTTGCTTCTTCTGCTCCTTACTGGCAACTTTCTTGCTAGAGGAGCTACGGGGAACTTTTTTTGGGGCCATCTTCTTCAGAGGTCAGAACAGCAGGCCGCAGTTGCACGAGTTGCAGAGTTGTCTGTGGCCAGACGTGACGTTGCGTGACGTTATGCTGCACACACACACCGCTGCAGGACTTCTTCCTGGCACTGGTGGTTCTCTTGAGTCTTGTGCACCTAAAAGCAATGGAAGACAGAGGAACATCAGTTCAGTTATACACCCCAAAAAATCGAAAAACACAGAAAAATCAGCACAATCCCATGCCATCCATGCCCTCCATGATGTTTACATTCAAGACACCCCACAGAAAGACTAGACCCATGTACCACTCACTACCCCTGGTGAAAAGGCCACAACAACAGCCCAAAAAAACGAAAAACACAGAAAATCAGCACAATCCCATGCCATCCATGATGTTTAAATTCAAGACACCCCACAGAAAGACTAGGGCCATGCACCACTCACTCACTACCCCTGGCCATAATGGTTGAAACCTAGGCAAAATGGTTGCAGACCTAAGATTACTGCCTGCAATCAAAATGGCCCCCTGCCTCCCAGCACATGGCCTGCCTGTACCAGCACTCAAAATGGCCCCCACCCACTTGGCCTGTCCCCATGAACACCCCAAAAAATCGAAAAACACAGAAAAATCAGCACAATCCCATGCCATCCATGATGTTTGAATCCAAGACACCCCACAGAAAGACTAGGCTCATGCACCACTCACTACCCCTGGTGAAAAGGCCACAACAACAGCCCAAAAAAGACGAAAAACACAGAAAAATCAGCACAATCCCATGCCATCCATGATGTTTAAATTCAAGACACCCCACAGAAAGACTAGGGCCATGCACCACTCACTACCCCTGACCATAATGGTTGAAACCTAGGCAAAATGGTTGCAGACCTAAGAACACTGCCTGCATTCAATACGCCCTGCCTGTATCAGAACTCAAAATGGCCCCCACCCACATGGCCTGTCCCTATGAACACCCCAAAAAATCGAAAAACACAGAAAAATCAGCACAATCCCATGCCATCCATGCCATCCATGCCCTCCATGATGTTTGAATTCAAGACACCCCACAGAAAGACTAGGCCCATGCACCACTCACTACCCCTGGTGAAAAGGCCACAACAACAGCCCAAAAAACGAAAAACACAGAAAAATCAGCACAATCCCATGCCATCCATGATGTTTAAATTCAAGACACCCCACAGAAAGACTAGGGCCATGCACCACTCACTACCCCTGGCCATAATGGTTGAAACCTAGGCAAAATGGTTGCAGACCTAAGAACACTGCCTGCATTCAAAATGGCCCCCTGCCTCCCAGCACATGGCCTGCCTGTACCAGCACTCAAAATGGCCCCCACCCACATGGCCTGTCCCCATGAACACCCCAAAAAATCGAAAAACACAGAAAAATCAGCACAATCCCATGCCATCCATGCCATCCATGCCCTCCATGATGTTTGAATTCAAGACACCCCACAGAAAGACTAGGCCCATGCACCACTCACTACCCCTGGTGAAAAGGCCACAACAACAGCCCAAAAAAAGAAAAACACAGAAAAATCAGCACAATCCCATGCCATCCATGATGTTTAAATTCAAGACACCCCACAGAAAGACTAGGGCCATGCACCACTCACTACCCCTGGCCATAATGGTTGAAACCTAGGCAAAATGGTTGCCGACCTAAGAACACTGCCTGCATTCAAAATGGCCCCCTGCCTCCCAGCACATGGCCTGCCTGTACCAGCACTCAAAATGGCCCCCACCCACATGGCCTGTCCCCATGAACACCCCAAAAAATCGAAAAACACAGAAAAATCAGCACAATCCCATGCCATCCATGATGTTTAAATCCAAGACACCCCACAGAAAGACTAGGCCCATGCACCACTCACTACCCCTGGTGAAAAGGCCACAACAACAGCCCAAAAAAGACGAAAAACACAGAAAAATCAGCACAATCCCATGCCATCCATGATGTTTAAATTTAAGACACCCCACAGAAAGACTAGGGCCATGCACCACTCACTACCCCTGGCCATAATGGTTGAAACCTAGGCAAAATGGTTGCAGACCTAAGAACACTGCCTGCATTCAAAATGGCCCCCTGCCTCCCAGCACATGGCCTGCCTGTACCAGCACTCAAAATGGCCCCCACCCACATGGCCTGTCCCCATGAACACCCCAAAAAATCGAAAAACACAGAAAAATCAGCACAATCCCATGCCATCCATGCCATCCATGCCCTCCATGATGTTTGAATTCAAGACACCCCACAGAAAGACTAGGCCCATGCACCACTCACTACCCCTGGTGAAAAGGCCACAACAACAGCCCAAAAAAAGAAAAACACAGAAAAATCAGCACAATCCCATGCCATCCATGATGTTTAAATTCAAGACACCCCACAAAAAGACTAGGGCCATGCACCACTCACTACCCCTGGCCATAATGGTTGAAACCTAGGCAAAATGGTTGCAGACCTAAGAACACTGCCTGCATTCAAAATGGCCCCCAGCCTCCCAGCACATGGCCTGCTGGTACCAGCACTCAAAATGGCCCCCACCCACATGGCCTGTCCCCATGGACACCCCAAAAAATCGAAAAACACAGAAAAATCAGCACAATCCCATGCCATCCATGATGTTTAAATCCAAGACACCCCACAGAAAGACTAGGCCCATGCACCACTCACTACCCCTGGTGAAAAGGCCACAACAACAGCCCAAAAAAACGAAAAACACAGAAAAATAGTGAGTGTGATCTGTTTTCTTGTCTGTTTTCTTATCCTTGCAGGGTTCCTGGGTAGAAAAGAGGCTTCTTACCGTCCATATCCTCAGACCTGCTGATTTCCACTGCATCTACTTTATGGTTTATTTCTCCATTTTTTCCCCTTCCCTTGGCTGTGTTACACTTGTTGAGTTGTATGCAATTCTCGCAAGAAGTGTTTCACATCAGGGGAGGAAGGAAACAAGCATCAGACATCGCTCCTGCTGTGTCCGGCTTTCAGAGGTTAGTTACTTTCTGATCAGTATATGACAGGAAAATGGATGGGAATGGGGGTTTCTTTTTGGGTAGGTTTTGTTGAGAGAAGAAAAAAAAGCACAGCATGGACAAACAATAATTGAAGATAAAGAAATCTTGGGTACAAAGCTAACCATAAATCTTTTAAGTGACATAAAGGAAGTGCATGCACTACTGCCTGCATTGTTACTGAAAAGTAAGTAGTACTTTCGACAACCGTGAATGACAGAATGCGACAGTACAGGACTGCAGCGTTTTCACTTGCCTATCTCTGCACTCAGAGAAACACTTCTTACATTAAATAAGGTTTAAAAAATAGCCGAAGTAAAACCTATAGAATGGCTATAGGGATCAATTTAGAAGCAGAGAGAGATCCAAGAAATGCAGAGTCATACTCATAGAAGTTCACAGCAATACCATTACTTTAAAAAAAAATTACAAAAGAATGGATACTGTATCTGTATGTTGTTGTAGTTGTCCTGTTGAATTTGGTAAGTAAGTTGCACGCATCAAACCATTCTTCTTATTAGCGGCACTCCTCCATTCCAGCTGATGCTCCGTCCATCAATGTTGGTGACCAGAAGACACCCTGTCCACTGCCTGCCTGGCGGATGCTGAATTGCGGCTCGCTAATGTGAAGCCTGACTTCATCCTTTTTTTCCGATTGCACAGACTGAAACCCGGCCTGTAATTATTGATGGAAAAACAGGAAGTGATATTAGCAACACCACTGACAAATAAATATAAGGTATGTACGCTGTATAGTGCAAAAAGTCACACTTTGAGTTTCCTAATAGACAGTACAATATTTTTGAAAGTGCGTACTCTGTCTGAGTCTCCTTTTGAAGGATAAATAAGTATGGGCAAATTAATTTAGCGGATCTTTCCCCTCAAGCTAGGTGTACTGTAAACTGTGTTTTAGAACAAAATTAGACCTTCCCAGCAGTGCTCCCACACAGACCCTTACTAAAGCCAGTCACGAAAATGTAGAAGACCCCATTCAGATCTCAATGAACGAGGCCTAGTAGAAAACTGGTGAGAAAACGTACTTTGAAAGTAAAAGTAGGCCCAAACACCCCCTTACCCACCGTGGATTGTATTCAAACCACTTGCAAGCAAGCAAAAGTATCCATACCCAGCATCGCTCCAAGACTCGTAAACCCCCCCACAAACAGCCCCCCACCCAAACACATGCAATACAAATACTGCTAACCCTAACGAGCCCTAAGTTAAGAATAGTGGAAAACTCTTTCTTTAACTATGCCAAATCCCCCCTTTCCCACCATGGATTTTCTTCAAATGACTTGCAACCAAAATTACACATTCTCACGAGTGCTCTAAGACCCCAGAACTCAGTTGCAAAAATCTAGAACACCCCGAAACACATGCAATCCTGCTGCTAGAGCTAACCCTAACGAACCCTAAGTTACAAAAAGTGCCAAAAGGCTTTTCAGCATGGATTTTGTCCAAACCACTTCTATCCGGTATTAGACCTTCCCAGCGATTCCCCAACCCACCCGCAAAAAAAGCACAGCACCCCCAAACAGCCAAAAAGGGAAATATCATACTTACAATATTTATCGGCCTTCGATCCAAAAGCGCTGTGCAGCTAGGTCATAACTCCCGTTTTCCACCACGGATTTCCTGAAAAGCAAATGCAATCAAAATTAGACTGTCCCAGCAGTGCTCCCAGACCCCAAAACTCACCCACAAACCCACGGAACCCCCCCAAAGAGCACCTCAAAGGCAAGCAAGTCAACAAAAACGCAAAAAAAATGTTGCCTCCGATTTGGTCCAAACCACTTTTATCCGGTATTAGAGCTTCCCAGCAATGGCCCCAGAGCCGTCAACCCAGACGAAAACTAGTAGAAGACCCCCAAACAGCCAAAAAGCAATAGTACAAAAATGGGGACCTAGTCATTTTCATGGCAATTTCCAAAATCACTCCGCGCGCGCTATGCAGCTAGGCCCAAACTCCCCTCTGCCACCATGGATTTGCTTCAAACCTCTTGCAATCAAAACTATCCATACCCAGCAGTGCTCCCAGACCCCGAAACCCACCCACAAACACCAGGAAGCCCCCCAAACAGGCCCCCGAAAACGCTACATTGAGCAAAATGTCAGAAATAGCAAAAAAAATGTCAGCATGGATTTAGTCCAAACCACTTCTATCCGGTATTAGACCTTCTCAGCAATGCCCCAAGACCCGCCAACCCACCCGCAAAAAAGCACAACACCCCCAAACAGCCAAAAAGGGAAATATCATACACACAATATTTATCCGCCTTCGGTCCAAACGCGCTGTGCAGCTAGGTCATAACTCCCGTTTTCCACCACGGATTTCCTGAAAAGCAAATGCAATCAAAATAAGACTGTTCCAGCAGTGCTCCCAGTCCCCAAAACTCAACCACAAACACCCGGAACCCCCCCAAAGTGCCTCTCAAAGGCAAACAAGTCAGCAAAAATGCAAAAACAATTTTGCCTCCGATTTGGTCCAAACCACTTTTATCTGGTATTAGAGCTTCCCAGCAATGGCCCCAAGACCCGCCAACTCACCCGCAAAGAAGTAGAACACCCCCACAAGTGCAGAGTCTTTCTTCATTGGGCGTAAACCAGCCCTCTGCTTTGAGGGAGATAGGAGTATGGAGGAGGAGGATAGAGGAGCATGTTCTTGTGAACTTGTGAACCTGAGGAATGCAGACTGCGGCACCTTCAAATCAATAAGCAAACAAGTGAAGACAGTTCTGCTGATGGGCTTGTTTTTGTGATTAGGTGATTAAAGTTTTAATTATATTAACTGTGCAAAACAAAGAAAGACAGACACACAGGAATAAAAGTGAAAAAGGACAAAAAAGAAAGTTATTGATTCATTGGCTCATTTTCAGGGCTCGATGTCAGGGAATAAAAATAAGAATTCATCCTGATACTCTGCGAATTTAGGCAGGAGTAGGTCAGTGTCACCTAACAGAGAACAAATTCCCTCATCTAAGTTGCTGTCCTCCTCGTCTTCATCCGGCGTTTGTTCTCGTACGTTGTAATTTGGTGGTATGAGGTGCTGATTCATCTTGATCATTGTTAACCTCTCCACATTTTTGGGCGAGAGGTGGGCCCGTTTGGAAGTTACAATGCCACCAGCAGCACTGAAAACACGTTCAGAAGACACGCTTGCGAGTGGGCAAGACAAGTAGTTTATAGCCAGGTTGGAGATCTGTGCCCACAATTCTTTTTTCCCATGCCAATACGCCAATGGGTCAGCATTCACATAGACCCCTGTTGAGTCATTCAGATAGTCCTGCACCATCGACTCAAGGTCCTCCAAGGTTCCTCCACTTTGCTTACTTTTTGCTGTGACCTTTTGAGAACCAAACCCAAGCCGAGTTAGCCAATCCTCTTCTGCACCCAATGTTACTGTTGTGTCTGGTGCAGATGATCCAGTTGCCGGTGTCTTTAACGGCTGAGAGGTCACTTGTGCCACAGCCACAGGTGCAGAAGTGGATTCTTTTGACTGGGGATGGCCTGCTGATGCTGATGTACTGCCTTTTCCTTCAATTTGCTGCCGTTCACTTTCAAACCTCTTGGCTGACAAGGCTAGCCAACGTTTGTACTTTGTAACATCTTCATCACCAAAAGGAAAGAATGCTCTGCCTGCCAGCGCCTTTTTGTAGCGTGGATCCAGAATAGTAGCACAAATGTATATGCATATGTTTTATGTATGTTATGATTATTACCATGTTAATGACTATTACACTGCTCCCATTATCTCTGTTCATTCCTACTGCCCCTACCTTGTCCATGTGAAGCGCTCTGATATCTGTAAGGATCTTGTTCGCGCTATATAAAACTTTGAATAAATAAATAAATAAATAAATAAATGTAATGCTGTTCTGAGTGGATCATTTTAAGACATTCATCACCAAGTAGGCGCTCTAATAATTACATCTGCCAAAACAAAAGTGTCTTGCTTTTTTTCATCTTTTTGAAACATAGAAGACAACGCCTTCAGTTGGTGCTCCAGCATGCGCAACAATGGGATAGCTTTTCCCAAATTACAGTCCTCCTTGCTGACTGCACCCGTGAAGACCTCAAAAGGACGACGCATGTCTGTCAGGCTTTTAACTAGGTTCCATTGCGCCGCATCTAGCCTCAGGTCCTTCTGAGCTGTACCCAGTGTTAAGAAATAGTGATCGAGTACCGTATACTGCTCATACAGACACTCAAGCATGTAGAAGGTTGAAATCCAACGTGTTGCCACCTCCTGGATGAGTGCTTTCACTGGCATTCAACGTTCATGTAGCAGGCTCCTCAGATGCTTCCGGGCCTTAAAAGAATGGCTGAAATGGTTGCACATTCTTCGGCAGGTGGCCACTAACTCGCACGCTGGACTGTCTTCATCACTCAAGAATTTTTTAACAACCAGGTTTATACAGTGCGCCAAACACGGCACTCTGAAATATTGACCCAGCTCCATGACCTTAACTACATTGGAGCCATTATCCGTGGAAACATAACCAATCTGGCGTTTTTTGGGGGACAGCCAGTGAAAGACCTTTGTGTTAAACTCATTCAAAATGTTTTCTGCTGTGTGACGTTTCTGCAAGCCAAACATGGCTAGTGTTGCATGTTTCCGAGCAGCTTTAAAAACTTGGTCCGGGTCAACACCTGCGTTTAGCTTTGCTTTAACCCCTGAAAAAGAGACCCAGTGTGCAGTGATGCACATGTAATCAGCGCCTGCGCCACTGGTCCACATGTCTGTTGTCAGATGTATAGTGTGAACAGCACTCTTCTGCAAAGCTGCCCCAATCACCTCCAGCACATCTTCATGTAGTGCTGGAACCATAACTCTTCAGAAAAGGGGGGGTGGTGATGAACAGAGTGTCTGAAGTAAGCAGACCACTCTTACCCAGTCCAAAGATCAGGGCTTGATCCATCACCATTATTTATCTCACTGCACCATCCCAGCTCAGAACCTGGCTATATGCAAATCAGTCTGTCCCTGGCCCAGTGCATCATGGGAACAGGGCAGACTAAACTACCAAGCCAATTCTTCACCAGAAAGGAGACAAGCTACCGGGGACCGGTTTCTGGCATTTCAGCCGTCTTCGGCCCGGCTTGCTTGAATCCTGATGGTGCAGTGAGAAAGGGACTCATGTCTGAGTATACCCTGCCACACCTATAGTGGCCAAAAACGATTCAGAAAAGGGGGGGGTGGTGATGAACAGAGTGTCTGAATTAAGCAGACCACTCTTACCCAGTCCAAAGATCAGGGCTTGATCCATCACCGTTATTTATCTCACTGCACCATCCCAGCTCAGAACCTGGCTATATGCAAATCAGGCTGTCCCTGGCCCAGTGCATCATGGGAACAGGGCAGACTAAACTACCAAGCCAATTCTTCACCAGAAAGGAGACAAGCTACCGGGGACCGGTTTCTAGCATTTCAGCAGTCTTCGGCCCGGCTTGCTTGAATCCTGATGGTGCAGTGAGAAAGGGACTCATGTCTGAGTATACCCTGCCACACCTATAGTGGCCAAAAACGATTCAGAAAAGGGGGGGTGGTGATGAACAGAGTGTCTGAATTAAGCAGACCACTCTTACCCAGTCCAAAGATCAGGGCTTGATCCATCACCGTTATTTATCTCACTGCACCATCCCAGCTCAGAACCTGGCTATATGCAAATCAGTCTGTCCCTGGCCCAGTGCATCATGGGAACAGGGCAGACTAAACTACCAAGCCAATTCTTCACCAGAAAGGAGACAAGCTACCGGGGACCGGTTTCTGGCATTTCAGCCGTCTTCGGCCCGGCAACCGCAACTCTGGCAAAATAGAACCGGCTAGGAACCTTCCATTTAGGGCAGAGCGCTGCCACTGATTCTAGAAAACCAACCCCTTCTACAAAAGAAAAAGGGAGAAGGTCCAGAGCTAGCATTTTAGTCAGCTTAGTGTTATACAGACGTGTCAGTGGGTGGTTGCGATCATATGGCGCGTCTGAAAACAACATGGTTCTAATGTTGCCCTGGACCAAGCATTTACGGGATGATGATGATGCTGACTTCTTCGACCCAGTTACGCTCGCTGATAATCTTTTTCGCATTGGTGTCTCACTCTCTCCCACACTCTTAGTGTGGCTCACATGGGATGTGCTGCAGACAGGAGTACTGGGTGTAAGTGAAGTGTTTGACACGTCTTCTTCCTCCTCGTCATCATCAGATGAAACATCAACGTTTTATTGACTTGCAATTCGGGCTTCCTTGATCTCCTTTAGGTGCGCAAACCATTGGACAGCGTGCTGTCTCTTAAGATGACCTCTCTGGCCTCCGGTACCATAGTTGGTACCAAGCTTACCACGACTAACTGCAAGCTTACAAATGTAACAAATGGTGAAGTTTTCCTTTTTGGGGCAAACACTAAAGAAGTCCCAAACTGCGGACTTGAAATGTCTGTGGGGGCCAGAGGAGGCGGCGGTCATGCTTCTAATGCCAGATGCAGTGGAGGATGTGGATTGCCGAACTTTACTACGTTGTGCACTTCCACCACCACTAATTGAGGTCGAGGTGGATGGAGGTCCCTTCTGGCGAAGAAGAAATATGGAAGCGGTAGGTGTTGGTGTACTAGTTAACTCCAATGATTGTGGTATTTCCATTGCCTCCTCGTCGACAACATCATCACGCTCAGCAGCTTCTCGGGCTAGGGTCAAAATGTCTGTTTGCTGCATGCCCGCTGGGACTGCAGTGACCTTTATGACTGGGTCGTCGTCGTGAGAGTCTTCATCAGCAGCAGTATCCGCCACTTCTTGTTGAGCCTCATCACACTCCATAACTATGAGACTTTGGATGAGCTTTCTTTTACGCTTAACTACCTTTGTCAGATCATGGTGTGCCTCACTCTCAGACGGCAGTGGTGGGGTTTTTTAGCTCACTGCACCATCCCAGCTCAGAACCTGGCAAATTAGTCTGTTCCTGTCCCAGTGCATGATGGGAACAGGGCAAACCAAACTACCAAGCCAATTCTTATACTAGGAAGGAGACAAGCCCTGATCTCTTGACTGGGTAGGAGTATTCTGCATCATTCAGAAACTCTGTCCATCACCTTTTCCAAAATGGATTTTATCCACACTAAGTGTGGGAGGGTATACTCAGACGTGAGTCCCTAGCTCATTGCACCATCAGGATTCAAGCAAGCCGGGCCGATGACGGCTGAAATGCCAGAAACCGGTCCCCGGTAGCTTGTCTCCTTTCTGGTGATGAATTGGCTTGGTAGTTTGGTCTGCCCTGTTCCCATCATGCACTGGGACAGGAACAGACTAATTTGCATGTAGCCAGGTTCTGAGCTGGGATGGTGCAGTGAGCTTAAAAACGGTGATGGATCAAGCCCTGATCTCTTGACTGGGTAGGAGTATTCTGCATCATTCAGAAACTCTGTCCATCACCTTTTCCAAAATTGATTTTATCCACACTAAGTGTGGGAGGGTATACTCAGACGTGAGTCCCTAGCTCATTGCACCATCAGGATTCAAGCAAGCCGGGCCGATGACGGCTGAAATGCCAGAAACCGGTCCCCGGTAGCTTGTCTCCTTTCTGGTGATGAATTGGCTTGGTAGTTTGGTCTGCCCTGTTCCCATCATGCACTGGGACAGGAACAGACTAATTTGCATGTAGCCAGGTTCTGAGCTGGGATGGTGCAGTGAGCTAAAAAACGGTGATGGATCAAGCCCTGATCTCTTGACTGGGTAGGAGTATTCTGCATCATTCAGAAACTCTGTCCATCACCTTTTCCAAAATTAATTTTATCCACACTAAGTGTGGGAGGGTATACTCAGACGTGAGTCCCTAGCTCATTGCACCATCAGGATTCAAGCAAGCCAGGCCGATGACGGCTGAAATGCCAGAAACCGGTCCCCGGTAGCTTGTCTCCTTTCTGGTGATGAATTGGCTTGGTAGTTTGGTCTACCCTGTTCCCATCATGCACTGGGACAGGAACAGACTAATTTGCATGTAGCCAGGTTCTGAGCTGGGATGGTGCAGTGAGCTAAAAAACGGTGATGGATCAAGCCCTGATCTCTTGACTGGGTAGGAGTATTCTGCATCATTCAGAAACTCTGTCCATCACCTTTTCCAAAATTGATTTTATTCACACTAAGTGTGGGAGGGTATACTCAGACGTGAGTCCCTATCTCATTGCACCATCAGGATTCAAGCAAGCCGGGCCGATGACGGCTGAAATGCCAGAAACTGGTCCCCGGTAGCTTGTCTCCTTTCTGGTGATGAATTGGCTTGGTAGTTTGGTCTGCCCTGTTCCCATCATGCACTGGGACAGGAACAGACTAATTTGCATGTAGCCAGGTTCTGAGCTGGGATGGTGCAGTGAGCTAAAAAACGGTGATGGATCAAGCCCTGATCTCTTGACTGGGTAGGAGTATTCTGCATCATTCAGAAACTCTGTCCATCACCTTTTCCAAAATTGAATTCAAGACACCCCACAGAAAGACTAGGCCCATGCACCACTCACTACCCCTGGTGAAAAGGCCACAACAAAAGCCCAAAAAAACGAAAAACACAGAAAATTCAGCACGATCCCATGCCATCCATGATGTTTAAATTCAAGACACCCCACAGAAAGACTAGGGCCATGCACCACTCACTCACTACCCCTGGCCATAATGGTTGAAACCTAGGCAAAATGGTTGCAGACCTAAGAACACTCCCTGCATTCAAAATGGCCCCCTGCCTCCCAGCACATGGCCTGCCTGTACCAGCACTCAAAATGGCCCCCACCCACATGGCCTGTCCCCATAAACACACCAAAAACTCGAAAAACACAGAAAAATCAGCACAATCGCATGCCATCCATGCCCTCCATGATGTTTAAATTCAAGACACCCCACAGAAAGACTAGGCCCATGCACCACTCACTACCCCTGGTGAAAAGGCCCCAACAACAGCCCAAAAAAACGAAAAACACAGAAAAATCAGCACAATCCCATGCCATCCATGCCCTCCATGATGTTTAAATTCAAGACACCCCACAGAAAGACTAGGCCCATGCACCACTCACTACCCCTGGTGAAAAGGCAACAAGAACAGCCCAAAAAAACGAAAAACACAGAAAAATCAGCACAATCCCATGCCATCCATGATGTTTAAATTCAAGACATCCCACAGAAACAATAGGCCCTTGCACCACTCACTACCCATGTTCAAAAGGCCACAACAACAGCCCAAAAATTGAAAATTCCAAAATTGTAGTTGCAGCAACTGTAATGCCCCAAACAAACTTACTTGTGAAATTTCTAATCCAAAAGTGATCCAAAGAAAGTCAAAAAGGCCTCAAATCCAAATATCCAGCAGCATCCACAAAAAGTATTCTTCCAGGTCAAGAATCCGAATGAAAGTGACCAGCACATGAAGAAAGCACTGGGAGGAGCCTGCTGGACAGGAACAGGAAGTTGGAGACTGTGGGGCACTTCCTTCCTCCCACCCCCCCCCCAAAAAAAATGGACTCCTTGCAAAAAAAAGTGCAGGCAAATGTTAACCTGAGGAGTTATTCTGATAAAAATCATCATTTTCAGAAGGTTTATGCTGCTTGCTGGTGGATTTCTTGTGCAGAATTTCAAATTTTTTAATTTCGCGCATGCAAGATTGTTGCCGCTCGCCGCATCTACGTGTTCGCAATTGCGAACTCTCGCGATGCGTACTGTGCAAGGTGGCAAGCCGTGATTACGTAATCGCGGTCGCCAAACTCCTGCAGGATCCCGCAGCAAGATCCAAAATGGTGCAGCACTCGCAAAATATCGAGAAAAACAACTCGGCAAACGCTGAATGATGGTAAGTGAACGCCGCACGCCGCAAAATTGTATCACCAAGAAAAAAAAATCCGCCGCGTGCGAATTTGCGGATTTTCGGTAAATTCGCGAGCGTTCGCGGATTGCGAATTTACCGAAAATCCGCAAAATCCGCGAGCGGAACGGATTTTCCACCCATGCTTAAGGAGGATGCAAAGAACTACACTGTCCTGAAGAGTGCTCTAATTGATGGGTTTGGCTTAACCACTGAACAGTACAGGTTAATGTTCAGAGATACCCAGAAGACACAGACTCAGGACTGGACTGATTTTGTAGATTGTGCTACTAAGGGTCTGGAAGGTTGGTTGCATGGCAGCAAAGTACATGACTATACAGGATTGTATAATTTGATTATGAGGGAGCAGATCCTTAGTAATTGTCAAAACCAGCTTTTACACCAGCACCTGGTGGACTCGGATCTGACATCTCCACAAGAATTGGGTAAGAGGGCAGACAAATGGGTCAGAACCAGGATTAGGCCTAGAAATCAGGGTAATGACCAGAAGAAGGAGTCTACCAGGCCTCAAGAAAAAGGTGGGGATAAATCTAAAGACAAGACTTCCTCAGGGCCCCAAAACTCCAAGTATGGGGGTGGGTCCCAAGACACTTCCTCTACCCAGAAAAGGCCTTATTGTCATGCTTGTAAAAAGCCTGGCCATTGGAAGACTGACAACAGGTGTCCTAAGGCCAACAATAAGGAGAATATTCCTCCAGGTAATACTCCAACACCTCCTGTTACTAATAGTAGTAATCCCCCAGGTGGTGGGAGTGCCCCCAAAAATTTGGCTGGGTTTACTTGGGGAACACAGGTGGACTCTGGCCTAACCATGTCCCCTACCACAGCTACTCTTGTCTGTGAAAATGGCATGGGGTTTGTCAACTTCCCTGCTTGTCCCAACACTTTGGACAAGTACAGACAGGAGCCCCTCATCAATGGTCTGAAAGTTGAGGCCTTCAGAGACACAGGGGCTAGCATCACTATGGTGACTGAGAGCCTAGTCCCCTCAAGGCAACCTTTACCTGGAGCCACATACCAGGTGATCAACATTGATGGAGTTCAGAAAGTCCATCCCATGGCAGTGGTAAATCTCAGCTGGGGAGGTGTCACTGGCCCCAAGAGAGTGGCAGTGTCATCAAACTTGCCTGTAGATTGTCTACTGGGGAATGATCTGGAAATCTCAGCCTGGGCTGAGGTGGAACAAGAAACCCATTCTAAAATGGTAAATCTCCATGGAAAGGTTAGTGGGGCTGTGATGGCCACAGCCCCAATCCAAGATGTCCCCCCTAAACAGGTCAGGAGGGCTGTGACAGTCTCAGCCCAATCTCAAGTAGATTCCTTCCCTGAACAGGTTGGCAGGGCTGTGATGGTAACAGCCCATACCCAAACCGAGTCCCTTCCTGAAAAGGTTGGTGGGGCTGTGATGGCCACAGCCCAAACTCAAACTGATTCATGTGTTGTGAAGCCTGAAACTATGGATCACTCCACACAAACAGAGAGCATTGAGGAGGAAGAGAAATCTCACTCCCACCAGACTTTAGGAAAGAATCAGCCTCCTCAGGGAACTGATCATACCCCTGGTGAAGGTATTGCCCCAGAGGTGGTTAGGCCTTGCCTGACATAGACCCTGATGTCAGTGGAACCTTCCCAGGTGGGACCCAGTCTGGAGCAGGTAACCTGCCCCTCTCTACCCTGCCACAGTCAGCCCAGGTCTGTAGAGGTCAGGGAGGCCAGTGGTGGACTCCAAAGGGCCCCCCTGTCCAAAAGAACCACCCCATCAGCAGATTGGGGGCACCAAAGCTAGCAGCCCTAGAAAGGTGAAAAAGCTAAAATCTCCTGAGGGAACTCTCTTAAATTTAGTTAGGAGCCTCCCCCAGATGGATTCTGTTGGGCACAGCCAAACCTGGGACCCAAGGGCCCCAAACCTGAACTGTCCCTCCAGTAAGCCAACAAAAGGGACCCAGCCTCCAGCGTTAGGTAGCCAGAGGTTGACCCTGAGAGCACAGTGCAACTCAGTCCTGGAAAGAAAGGCATCAATGGTGGATAGTGATTGGAGGAAGCTGAGCCCTACATTAGTGAAGCCTCGCTTCAATACTCCATTCCCACACCAGCCTTTTACTTTGCCAAAACACACCACAGGTAATGATTCCCTATGGTGGAGACCCTCTGATACCCCTAGGGTGAGGGATTGCTTAGTGGACCATGAGACAGGGGGTAACCATGCTAGTGCAGGTACTTCCTTATATGGCCACTTAGGCAATATAGGCTTACCTGGTCAAGGATAGCCTTATCTCATTTCGTTTGGGGCGGGGGGGGGGGGGTTCTGTAGGAAGGTGAATACCTGACTATGGTTACCCCAGATTGTTTGCCTAGTGTTTAGCTGGTTTTCGACTTAGTTGGCCTGGGACCCTGCTAATCAGGGCCCCAGGCTATCTTCTCTCTCTGTAAAATGGACTTCATGTACCCTAGGTACATCTCCAATTGGGTATTGGGTCACCTTTTCATTTCCTGTACAGTGTACTATAGGTACCAGGGCATAGGTGCATCCAAGGCCTACCAGGGGCTGCAGCATATCTTTTGCCACCCCTGGCTGGCTATCCAAACTGACACAACTGGCTGATCACTCAGCTGGGGCAAGGTGGTGTAATCACCCCATGTTTAGATATAGTATACCTATATCTACACTTATATCTGGACACATATGCACCTATAAGTCACTCCTATGGCAGGCCTTATCAATCCTGGAGGCAGAGGGCTTGGTTTTATGTGAGATGGTGCTCCAGCATGAGCTGAGCCTGCCTGCACCTTTCGGGACCAACTTCCTTAGCTGTTCGAGGATATTGCCATACCATATACTCTTAAGTGCATTATAATCCTTGCGGTTACTTGCTAACTTTGGTTTGGCTTTATCAAAACATGTTGTGTAAGGTGTCATACGCTTTGGAATACTACCCCCTCATCAGTTCTGGTGACGGGGGTAGCATTCCACCCTTCTAGAGGGAGAAGACATGCTACTTTGCTTAAACGCGGTTAAATCTAACCAGAGCCCCAGCATCACAAAATGGATGCTGCTGCCACAGACACGAGTCTGGCCTCCTGCTGCTGACCGAAACTCCGGCAGGGGAGGCCTGGACAAATGGTATCCTGTCACAGGGAGGTGTTACACCACTCCAGACAGGAGATAGTGGATTGTAGCAGGGAGGGTTGAATGAAACTAGACACTGCCAGGGGCGCACAAGGCACCCCATGCATAGTACAGTTCAAACCGGTGCTGGGGCACTCCAGCCCCAGCTCTGGCGCGAAACTGGACAAAGGGAAAGGGGTGTAACCACCCCCTTCCTGGGTCCCACCCATAGGAGGAACCTAGCAGGTGATCCAGCCCCTTGATTTGGAATAAAGGTAGGAGATGTGCCAATGCAATTTAGATAATCCTGACTGAAACTTTGAAACAAAACTCTGGACCCTTCGACATCCTACTCAACGTAGAAGACTGAAGAATCTCCTTGTGGTCAAGGAGTGGCCACCCTGTGTAAGCAGGCACCATCAGCGCGACAAGGCTTTCTTTGCCATTGCTCCTGCCGTAGCTCGAACAAAACAGAGACCCACAAGACCTGGACTCCCAGACTTCCAACAGCCCGATCCACAGTCCTAGCAAAGCTTAGACCTGTGGAGGCGACAAGAGACGTGGAACCGGCCATCTTGAAAAGTCAACGAAGTGCTTCCAGTGCAGCTCCCGAGGTTTCCTCGATGCTGTGCTTTTGGGGTTTAAAAAGCCCCAGCCCGAGTAGCCTGTGCTCCAAAGATCACATCTCCACACTCTCCGAGTGCTGCGTGGGGCCCTTTTGCACTTTTCCTGCTCGATGCGTTGTCCGGTCACTTGCCCATTGGCTAGTGGCCTCTGTGACAACGAAACACCAAAACTACACTGCTGGTCTGGTGGCTAAAGATTGGCCCCAGCTCCCCTGAAAAGGAGCCATCGATCTGACCTTCCCGGTCCGATTAAGAAGACATCTTTGCATCCTGCGTGGGTTGCCTTTGCCAAGGCTTGGTGACTCTGAATCGAGTACCGACACTGCCGACAGCAAGAGCCTTCATGGGACAGCTCGTGTTCACCTGCTGGTCATCCTCAATCCTTCCTGGTCCACGTGGCAGCAGAGACAGACACCTCAACATCACCTGATTGCAACCCGACATCATCTGATTTCTTCCTGGTTCCTCGCTGGTCACTGGCTAGTGACCTGAACATTGTCCCCCTCTGCTTTCAGGTACTCTACGTCTTCGATCCACCCTTGGATCCAACCGGACTCTTCTCTCCTGGCCGCCTGCAGCATCTTCATCTCCAGGCTCCATAGAACTTCACGACGAAACCTGACACACTTTGGCACCTATGCACCCGCTTCCTGTGGATGAGGTAACGATCTAACTCTGGTGCTCCTATAGTTGTTTACATCTCTAGTGTCCTAGTTTTAAGGGGCTACGTTCTAGTCCAGTCGGAAGTCTCCGAAACCTATAACTTTCTGATTTTTACGCACCATTGACTTGTATGGTAAACGCGGTTGCCTATAAACTCTGCACCCGTATCTGTGGGCCTCTCCCGACCTAACCTTCATTAGACCAGTGTAGGCCCAGCGATTCCCAAGGCCCTAGGCCTGTTCATTGTTCGTGACGTGGTACTTATACCACTTTCTTCTTATATGGTTTGAGTGGCCACCCGGCCTAACCATAATTGTGCAGCTTATTGTATGTCGTACTGTGTTCCTTGTTTAATGCCTGTGCTCATAAAGCGATTCAGAAAAGTGGCTCATAAAGCGTTAAGGGGATTATTCTATAAATAAATACATATATTTTGTAATATATAACTTGTGTGGTGTCCTTTCATTTTGTATTAAAAGGGGATTGCATATGGTAAAACAGCTGGCTTCACATGTCCTCTTGAGTTTAGCCTGACTGCTTTTGTCCATGCTACCACTAGGTTAGCTAGTCTATAAGGTTGACTTACAACCAATCACCATAAGGGTCGTTTGGACTGGTGCAGGGTGCTCACTAAAATAGTGAACACCATATACCAGGCCAACTTCTCACAAATCTGTAATAAGTATATGGTCAATATAACTTCTGTTACCTCTCCCAGTAAACAGAAGTAAGA
>NW_028252798.1:0-56156 GCF_964263255.1 Lissotriton vulgaris | reverse complement strand
AGTTCAAACTATTTCTTAATAAATATTTTGACAAACTTTATTTAAAAATTGTCCTCAAGTGTATTTTTTTAGTATGTGAAATACATTTTCTGATCACAGATTCTCCGCACTAAGGGGTCGATTAGGATCGCGGACGGACTTGCGTCCGTCCGCGACCCCAGAGTAGGAGGGAACCTCCGTATGGCATGCGGAGTTCCCTCCTGTGCAATTAGGATGTGACCGCCACCCTGGCGGTCACATCCTCTATTTTTAACATTGCAGCGGGTGCAGCTTCAAGCTGCACCCGCGGCAATGTTAAAAATGCACGCATTGCATTTGCATGCAGAAAGAGGCAGGCACCGCGTGGTGCCTGCTGCTTTCTGCATGCAAATGCAGGGGGGTACCATAGGTACCCCCCATGTGCACCCCCACCCCCCCTTCACCTAGGGGGCAGGCAACGGGCCCCCGCAGTGAAGATCCGTATGCTTTTCCACAGCGGAAAACCCGCAGTGGAAAAGCACTTTTTAAAGCCCATCCTGATATGGCGGACGGTGTCTGAGAGACACCGTCACCATATCAGATCTTTTCCACCGCGGTTGTAAGCCGACCGCAGCGGAAAAGCTGCGGACGGAAACCAGGACCCACCAGCCATCCTAATGTGGCGGTGGGTCCTTGGTCAGTCCGCTGCAGTTTTTCCGCATCCTCTGGGCCGGCGGTGGCTTCCGCCGGCCCCGAGGATGCGGAAAAACCGCAATCATAATCGGCCCCTAAATGCGACATTGTTGTCCCAACTCACAAAATTGTTAAAAATAAAAACATTTATTAATGTACTTTCTGGTAAACACATACCAAATCAAAAAATTTGTGGTATTTAATAATAAATATAATAAACAATTTCCAATTATACAATGAAAATACGAAAATCTTAGAGGTTCACTTAAAAAACAATGGATATTACAATTAAGAAATAGAATTTTTAAAAACCCTAGAAATTCACTGGAAAAAACATAGGTTAAATGGATGTTTTAATTAGGAATTAGCATTATAAAAAGCTTAGAAATGTATTGAAAAAATGAAGGTTACATGGACATTATAGTTAGGAACTTTAATTTAAAAAACCTTGGAAATTCACTGAAAAATCAAACGGTTACAGGGATGTCATAGTTGGGATGCATTTAACTCATATAAAACCAGTGAAATTCAGGCGTTATAATTAGCTGAGCTAACTATAACATGTTGCCCCACAAATCACTGCTTATGACCTCACATATTACATCAATCATGACTTTGTCAGTGACATCACCGATGACACTTATGTGTGCAGCCACTAGCACGCTTGGAGCACCCATCCTCAAATAGTTTGGCAGTATTAGTCGAATATTGTTTATTCAAGTTATTGAAAACTGCCAAACCGGTGCAATCCAATCAGCAAGGGAGTATCTGCTGACACATGTCGGATGATAACTTCATGAGTGCCATTTTGGTTTATTTAAACTTGCGCTTTCAGGTACATGCCATTTGGATGGCAGTTTGCAGATGAATGTAAGGCATGCAAAGACCGTTCTATGTGTAACTATGTGACATTGCTGTTGTAATGCAAGAAGTAGATTACAGTGGTAGGAAAGCAAGAGCTGCCTATACCAATTGAGTATTATGCAGCCCACTCCTATTGTGAGTTTTATCATGGATTAAAGACACTGGACTTGTATTTGCCAATGGGGCCAACATTTCACATCGGGCCTTTAACAAAAATTGCTAACTGACATTCATGTGGCGGCTGTTCAATCATCATTAGAATGTTGAGTGCGATAGTCTTTTCTCACTGGCTACATTGTATCCTTCAATGGAAGTGAGGCAAGATTCCTCCAGTTCATCCAGTGTGGCATCCTCTTTGTGGGCAACCCCTTTTCTTCTTGTGTTGCGGCCGTCCAGCCGCGAGGAAGACCCACCGCGTACAGAGCCGGTCCACAGCGTCAGAGATCAAGGGACGCTGCAGGAGGGATGAAACCGTTCGAAGGATTGCCTCATTTGTCGGCCAGTTGCTCCTGACATGCCCACTGGGGCAAGACTGTATATTTGGCAGGAACGGTTGGGACCCACAGTGGTCTGGATATCAGGTGGACTACAAAGACCAACATACAAACGTGCTCACGCCCACTGGGGCGGGACATTAAAATGAGTGCAGGTGGTTCACTTGCCGCTTTCCCTGTTGCCAGTGATCAAGGGCGGTGGTTACGCCCGAAACGCGTTTGGCTATAATTTTGTTGTGAGTGCCTGGCGGACTAATCCTTCCAATAAATGGCTCAAATTCATCCAGTGTGGCATCCTCTTTGTGAGCAACCCTTTACCCTTTTTCTTCATATATATATATATATATATATATATATATATATATATATATATATATATATATATATATATATATATATATATATATATATATATATATATATATATATATATATTTCCTACTGGCGATCGCCAGTAGGTAGTTATAGTTAGGACCTAGTTTCCATAGGAAATCCGCAACATTCTATTTGGAATAACTTTGGCGCCGGTCAATGAATCTTCGCAAAATTCACCAAGAAGATGGCCTGCTCCACTCCACTCCTTCCCAGAAAGCTTGAGGGTGATTCATGAAGCGAAACCAAGTCATCTTTAATAATTGCCTCTCGCTGTGTGTACTTGCAAGGTTATCTGATTTGCTCATATGTTAAAAAAATATACTTTCAACACCTCTTTTTGATTGGTTGTGAAGCATTGTAAGAAGATGTATTTGCGACCAATCCCTTTCCTTGCTCAGATTTTGAAAAACATTTGATTGGCTGTTGTGTGGTTACATGACCTTCCTCATGGTAATTTTGATAGGCTTTTTTTTTCTATGTGACGTTAGGATACACTGACCATGTATGTATCCCATTTTGTGACGCACTTTATTTTAAATGCGTTTCAAAAACTAGTTGTGGTAGGGTGTTTTTAACTGAAAGTGTGTAGTCTGCTTACAAATTTGTTGACTGTAAAGGTATTTAAAAATATGCACAAGTTTTCAAAATATTTGTATTGAGTCTTTTATATTCATCATATGGGTGAAATGCAAATTTTTATTTTTCATTCATTGGTATCACGCGTTGGACCACATTTCTTTAATTTTATCATAAGCAGTCATTTCTTAAGTTTGCATTATATAAGTGTTGCCCCAAAAGTTTTTTTTAATGTTTGGGCTTTTTTTGCTTTCAGATAAAGTAGAATAGAAATGCTACAACAAACACTCCCTCACTACTCCCACTTTTAAGTCATGTTTTTCAGTTGATAGGTGTTCTCATTTGCACTGTTTTAGTGTGTCACGTGTTTATGTAAACGTGCCCCTTTCTATACATTTTAACTTTTGTATCATTTCTAAAATGCTTTATTTAAACTCGTTTTTATTATTAAAGCATTTTATAGGGGAGCGGCCTTGGACGCGAAAGTGGCGGAAGGGGGTTGTAAGTCTGGAACACAGTGTTTTGTTTTACTTTGCTTTCCTTTCTGTCTTGTCGAGGATCCAGGGTAAATATAACGGTTTTTATACAGCTAGTACCTTTCAACTCTACCACCAAAGGGCTTTCTGCCTGTTACCATAGTAACAGTTCATGGAACAGTTTAGTGAGCACAGAGGTTAGAAGTTCACCACAATATGTTGCTAATAGAAATAGTTACTTAGTGGAGTTTAAATTTTTTTCCATAGGAACCGTTAGTCGTAGAAGTTAGTGGAAAATATAATAAAAATAATAGCAGGGGTTCGCTGGGGCCCTCACAGTCCAGGGGCTTTACTCATGTTGGAAGGGGGTGTAGTAGGCTGTGGAAATTATATTATAATGTGGAATAATGTTTATTTATTAGGCAGTGTTCCCTTTTGTTACAGATACAGTCACTTTGTTACAGGCAATTTATCAATATGTAGAACGACGTGTTCTGTATGTGTGCGTGATACAAATTTAACATTTAATTGGGTAAGGTGTTCTAACAACAATCTTAATGTTCATTTGGGTGTGAACTATTGAACGTAGAAGTATTTTCTGTAATTCAGTTGTGCTCCGGATAGTTGCAAGGGCATGTAATTGGCTTTCATGTTGTATGGTTGTATGGAGCACTTTCCTTAGCTTTATGTTGGTTGGTTGCGAACTATTGAAAGTAGAAGTGTTGTCAGCCATTCATTTTTGCTCTGCGGAGTAGGAGGGACATCTGGTTGGCTGATGTGTTTTAAGGAGGACTTTCCTAATGTTTATTGGCTGTAAACTGTTGTTGAAGTGAAAGTGTTGTTAGCGATTCCTTCCTGTTCGCGGAGTATTAGGGTAACGTGTTCCAAGCGGGACCTTACGAAGCATAATGTTCATTGGTTATGAAGTATTAAAAGTAGACGTTTGGGCAGTCATTCCCTCCTCCTCTGCGGAACAACATGGACATTTTATTGGGTAAAGTGTTCAGAGCACAAGTTTGCTCCTGATTGGGTGGGAACGGTTGACTGTTGTCAGTGATTTTGTGATGCACTTCCGAAGGAGTATGGGAAAAGGAAGTAGTAGAGGGCAGGTTAACTCTGTACAGTGCTCATAAGGTGATGGAGAGGGATAATTAAGGAAAACATTGTTTTTTTATATGTTTCAAGAGTCATTTATATAATTGCCGTGTGGAGTATAAATCACGGCAGAAAAATGACAGTGTTTGCTGGTGACATACTTCTTAGGAGTCCTATTTACTTTTAATGTGGTGTTTACTTTTCTTTTTTTGAAAACAAGTTTTTATTGTCATATTTGCATAAACAATACAGGACCCTGTCATCCAGGGGAGCCTGCAACAATAATGAGCAGGACATCCATTGCAATTGACATTTTCATAATAGCAACCAACAGTATAAACGAGACTAAGAACCACCCCCTACCCTACTCTCCCCTGCCAACCACCCTCCCCAACTCCCCCTAACCCCAAACCCCCCCACCACCCCCCTTCTCCCAACCCCCCTCCAAACGGTTGCACAGCTCACCAAAAGTCCAAAAACCACTCCAGCATGTAGTACATCATTCATATAATAAGCTAAAAACAAACCATTCATCCCGTCCATCTCCCCTCTCACCCATCCTGAGGGAGGTCATCCTGATCCGCCGGGGGCTCCAGCCACACCCCCCTATATTCCGCCCAGCGTTTCCAAATTTTAAAATGCTTTCGCGGACAGCGCCTGGCTACGAAAATCGGGTGCTCTAGGCCCATGTAAAAGTCCAAGCCCCTCTTCCAGACCATCAGCTTAGGGGCACGGGGGCCCTTCCACCCAGCAGCTATATCTCTCTTAGCAGTGGTAAGGCCTAGTAACATCAAGTGCCTCTTGTATATGTTACCCCCAACCCCATCCATGACATGTAATAGGGCAAATTGTGGCGTGTTCGGGATCTCCCACCCCAACACCTCAGCTAAACAGGCCAGGACCCCTCTCTAGAAGCGTGCCACAGTCCCACAGCTCCACACCATATGAAGGAACGTCCCCTCCTCACAATGACAACGAAGACAGTTCGGCGAGGCAATCAGAACTGCCCGATAGAGGCGAACTCTTGTGTAGTAAACCCTGTGTAGGTATTTGAACTGGATTAAGCGGAGGTGCATCGCTATGGTGGCACCCCTGGGTTAAGCCACTGCCTCCCTCCAATCCTCCTCCTCCAACCCACCCACATCCACCTCCCAGTGGTCCCTGAGCTTCTGAAGTGTAGGAGCACTATGTGTGACCAGTGTCTGGTATATGCGAGAAATTATTTTGGTTTCGAGGTCCCCCAGGAACACTTTCGCCTCCAGGTGGTTGAAGTCCGGGAGGGTCTTCAGGCCTACCAAACTAGGGGACAGGGCGTGGCGAAACTGCAGGTATCAAAAAAATTGGGATTTGGGCATATTAAAGTCGGCTCTGAGCTGCTGGAAGGATTTCAACGTGGTGTCTTGCATCACATCGCCCAAGGTCGAGATGCCCACGGTGTCCCACCCCGTGAATCCCTGTAAGGAGGCCAGTGCGGGGAAGCGGCCATTGTGCCATAATGGCGTCTCCGCCATCAGAACGTTCCACCACCCCACACGGCGCAGGGCCTGCCTTCAAATCAGAAACACCACCCGGGTGACCGCCAGCAGTGCACTACGCAGGGGTGCGGAGTAGAGGATAGCATGGAGCATGTTGGAGCCCATCAAATAGCGCTCCATGGCATAGGCCGGATCTGCACAATCACCATACCACCAATATTTCAGCACCAATAGATGAGAGGCCTGGTAGTAGGAGAAGATATCCGATGTGGCCTATCCTCCACAGTAGGTGGAGAGGAAGCACGTGCGCAACACCATCCAAACCACACCCCCCCCCACAGGAACTGCGCCAGATGGCTGTTGACCTGGAAAAACCAGCTAGGGGGAATCGGATACGGGTGGTTCTAGAGTTGGTATAGCAGACGCGGAAGCACCACCATATTGAAAATTGCTGACCTACCATAGATGGTAAGCGGCATACGTGACCAGGTCTTAAGGTCTGCCCGTACTCGATCCCACACCGGCACCAAATTGCGCTCCCAAGACACGGCCGGGGCATCCGATAGAAAGACTCCCAGGTATTGTAGCCCTCCGACCACAACCCTAAGCGGAGCGGCCCAATCCCCCACCACCGAGGTCCGCTCTCCCAACACCCACAGGGCAGATTTGCCGGGGTTCATATACAGTCCCGAGGACTCACTGAAAATCTGTAAAATTTCAAGGAGACGCGGCCCCGACTTATGAAGTTCAGTAAGGAAGAAGAGGACGTCGTCCGCATAAAGTGCTATTTTGTCCGACGGGCCCTGCAGACAGTCAAACCCCTTCAGCTGTGCGTCTATCCGCACCCAAGCAGCGAGTGGCTCAATGGCCAGGGCAAACAGGTAGGGCGATAGCAGGCACCCCTGCCGGGTACCGCGCGAATGTTGAATGTAGAAGACACGGCTCCCGCCACCCGTACCGAGGCCGTCAAATCGGTATACAAGAGACGTACGTAGGACAGGAAGCGAGGGCCCAAATTAAGCCGCGGGAGCAAGTAGAACAGGTATACCCAGCTAAGGGAATCAAATGCCCTATCAATATCGGCTAGAAGAAGCGCCGCCTGCCGCCCTGTGCCTCTAATCGCCTCCAGCGCCACATGGGCCCGTCAAATATTGTGTTTGGTCGCTTGACCTGGCATAAAGCCAGCCTGGTATGGATGCACCAGGTCCGAGATATACGGAAGGAGCCTATTAGCCAAAGCCTTGGCCAGTACTTTGGCCTCCACATTGAGGAGCAAAATGGGATGATAGGAGGAGTGCTGCTCTGGGGGTCGCCCCGGCTTGAGGAACACCACTACCTCCGCATGCCTCCAGTCTGGGGGAAGCCTGCCCTGATCCCTAGCCTCCTCTAAAGCCGCCCGATAATGAGGGGCCAATTGGGTATTGAAGTTCTTAAAAAATTCACTGGGGAAACCATTGGGACCGGGGGCCTTTCCCGAGTTCAGTTCTCCCAGTGCAGTGCCCAGCTCCTCAGCTGTTAGTGGAAGGTCGAGTTTATCTCGCACGTCATCCGTCACTGCCCCAGGGGGGGAAATCCGCCAGGAATTTGTCAATCTGATCGGGCGGAAGACACTCCCGCGGGGCATAAAGCTCCGCTTAGTACATCGCAAAACTGTCTGCCAATCCCCTGGGACCGGTCAACGGCTCCCCCTTGTCATCCAGTATCCCGTGTAGTTTCTGTGTATGGAAAACCCTCTGGCAGAATCTGTGTAGCATTTTGCTAGATTTATCCTCCCACTGGCAGATTCTACTGCGTGTGGCCAGCCACACCTGGCAAGCTTCATCCATGAGCAGTGCCGCTGTTGCACTAGCAGGAGTTGGCTCAAGTCGCACGCCTCGCCTGTCTGACGAACCCTATGCTCCAGGGCCCCCACCTCTGCCCGCACTAATGCCTCACATCTGCGCCTCGGCGCCTCCACACACCAGGCGATATCCACACTTCGCAGCGTGGGTTTCAAGGTTTCCCACAGGGTAGTGGCACCAACCACAGAGCCCACAGTACACGTGAGGTAGGTGGAGACGCCTCGTGCATGTACCGTCTATAGTCCTCTTGTTGAAGATGCCATACCGACATGCGCCATCTAAATGTCCACCTCCCCCAACCCAGCTGCAGCTCCACTGATACCAGTGAATGATCTGAGAGGCCCCGGGGATGGATCGTCGCCGATTCCAGACAGCCCATTTTTGCCCTCGGAATAAAGATGTAGTCAAGTCTCGAGAAGGACCCATGCACCGCCGAGACGTACGTGTATGCACGTGCAGCGTCGTGATCGTGCCTCCATGTATCTATCCAGTCCATGGTACTCACCATACCCTGTAGTCTCGTGGGGTGGCCCACGGGCGCGGCGCCCCCACCAAAATCTGTCTCTAGTAACATCCATGACATTGTTCCAGTCACCACCAACCGCCATCAGTACATCAGGGATATCAGCCCAGACTGTGTACAGCTTCTCAACCAGGGACCACTGCAAAGGCGGCGGGGCATACACACATCCCAGGACCAGAGGAGTCTCTCCCACCACCCCCTGTACCACTACATACCTACCTTGTGCATCCTGCAAGAGCCTCGTGTGAGTGTAAGGGACTCTTTGGTGTATGAGTATAGCCACACCCCTGGACCCCCTTGCAAACCCAGCGTGGTAAACTTGTTGGTAGCCAAATCTCTTCAGGCACAGGACCTTAGTGCCCAACAGGTGCGTCTCCTGGAGCAGAAGGACGTCCGCCCCAGACGCTTTGCCTGCCCCAAAACCGCCCCCATTTGATCTTATCTAGGAAACCCTGGACATTCCAGCTAAGGACACGCATGGTACCAGGGGGCCCTGGGGCCGCATCAACGCTACGCGACATCTGGGAGTCTTCTCATGGAATGCACGTACATGTGGACAAAGAAACAAAACAAACTCCAACACATTGGACCCCCCCGAGCTGTGCAAACCCGCCCCAACCCCAACAAGGCCCCCCACCAACCAGAAACTCCTAGCCCCCACCCCCACCCCCTATACCTCAAAACCATTGAAGTATCTGTTGCCGCCAGGTGGGTACCCCAGCCCAAACGTGGGCCCGGAGGTCCCCCATGCCAATGGATCCCCTCCCAACAAACCATATCTCCTGTGCCTACCCCCACCCACCACCAAACCCTAAGCATGGGGGGGGAAAGGAGCGGCCCACGTCATAAATCTCTCCCCACAGCCAGCAATTCAAGATCAAAGCCAGGTCTTGCCCGCAGAAGGGGCCCAACAGAGTATCACAAAATGTAAACATCAAACCAGGTCCAAGGTCCCTGCTCAGTGTTTGGAGGCCGGGGGTCTCGGGTCCACTGACCCCCCAGGGCCGGAGCGCTGCCGCGATCTGGACCACCAGTTCCCCTCTCGATGGGAGCTCCGGGCATTCCCAGGAGGGGCCCCCCAGAAGAGGAATCAGCATTCAGTCCCAACGGTGTATGCGGTCGCACCCTCACAGTTTCTTCAGTCCACCGAAAAACCTCCTCCGGGGTATCAAAGAAATGCGTGTGTGACTGAAAGACCACTCTCAAGCAGGCCGGATAAAGAAGAGCATACAGGAGTTTAAGGTCTTGAAGACGAGCCTTAGCCGCCTGGCAGGACTGGCGTTGCTGCTGCATGAGGCGGGTGTAGTCTGGGAAAACCTTAATGCGAGTGTTCTCGAAAAGGATCAGTTCCCGGTTCCTGGCCTGCTTCAAGATGACGTCGCGGTCGTGATAGTTCAGTAGCTTCGCAATGACCAGTCGCGGGTGGGACCCCTCCGGCGGCTTCTGGATGAGGGCTCGATGCGCTCGTTCCACCACGAAGCAACGTGACAGGGCATCAGGGGGGAGCCAGCTCTCCAGCCAGCGTGTCAAGAAGGATTCCATGTCCCTTTTCCCGCAGCCCTCCGGAAAACCAACAAAGCGCAGATTATTGCACCGCGCACATCCTTCCGCGTCTTCCACCTGCATGTCCAGTCCCTTCTGGACCACTTCCAACTTGGCCACCTGTAGCTTCAGGGTGGCAACATCGTCCTCGACCCCGGAGATCCTCCCCTCTGCCTCCGTGATACAGGAAACAGCTTTCCGCAGGTCCTGTCGCAGGAGCGACACATCAGCCCCCACCGCAGCAATCTCTGCCTGTAGCGTGTCCCGGGACTGCATGATTGCCGCCATCAGGGCCGCATTATCTGGGCCGGGTTCCTGCTGGCCCCCAGATGCCCAGCTCCCCCTCCAGGCTTCGTGAATTTGTCGATGGGCCCTTGAAGCGTGGCGGAACCCCCTCCATTCCCTCTCGTCATGGTCGCTGGGAACGGGCTGGGCACACCACCAGGGACTATCCGCACGTATGCCCCAGCCGATGCCCACATGGAGAGGGGACGCCCAACCGCCCATCGCCGCCACCAGCCAGTGTCCACACGTCAACCACGTCCAAATGTCCAGCAGCGCCGGGGAGGGGGCAAGAACCTCCAGCCACTAACACGCCCCCCACACACACGCACAGCTCAACTGCAAGTGGAAGGCCCCACGAGCTGCTCCAGTGTCAATGGGCCCTAACCAGCCCTCCAGGTCCGACACAGGCTCTGCCTCGAAATCACTGCACGGCCCCAGGATCCGCAGCAAGCCGTGCCCGTGGACTCCTCAGGGCGATGGTGTCCCCCGCTCAGTCACCACCAGGATCGGGGTAGGCCTTGCTCCAGCGCCGCCCCAGCGGGCGCATCGCCACCACAACTCCGGGCCTAAGGCCCGCCAGGGCCTCACTTTCAGGATCACACAGGGCCGGGAGCACCCACCGCACCTCAACCAGAGAGGAGGCGGCTGCGCGTCGGGCTGCCGTGTCCCAGGCCGCCCGTCGCGCTCCAACCAGGCCCGGCCGCTTACCGCCGCCTGCGCAGCTACCAGGGATCTTCGGCCGTGTTGTCAGCAGCAGGGTATCTGCCCCACACGCCGTCCGCCACCGCCCGGATCAATGGGGCCGAAGAGCTGCCCCTCCGCCAACAGCCTAGGCAGCCCGGCCCCGGAGAGCGCCCAGCGGCTGACTCCACTGCCGCCGCACTGCAGGTCCCAGCTTCACAAGCCACGGCTAGGCCCCTCTGCACCAGGGCACTTGGGCGCCAAACTTAAAGACACCAGGCGCCGAATGTACCACCGGAGCCCCGTCCAGTGAAGCAGCAAAGGCTGGATCTCGTCCCGAGCTCACCAGCTACTGTGGGGACCAGGATATACGGCGGATAATCTGCGGGCCGGACAGAGCTCGTCTAGAGCACGTCCGCCATGCTAGCTCTCCAAGCCATGCCCAGTGTTTACTTTTCTGATGGGGAGGTGTGGTTGTGCAGCAAAAAATTCAATCTAGGTTTGAAACTGTTTTTATTAAGCAAATACAAATAAACTTTCTTCAGAAACCGTCACTGTATATATGAAAGGGGTGAGAATTAAAAATGGAATTTCATAAAATATCAGTTAAGCGTGGCCACACCCTCCTTTTTTCTGCTACAGTTTGTAAAAGTGTTGCCCCATATTTTTGATAATGTAAGAGGGCATTAGTTACTTTAAGATAAAGTAGAATAGAAGTGCTACAGAAAACACTCCTGCACTACATTATCTTAGGCCAAGAGAACAAGTAAAAAACTATTAAATACAAGTGACTTCATATTACATAGAAATGTATGCATTTTTTATTTTTCTAATTTGTATTCTGTAGAATTCAGGAAAGTTCTGTTGTAGTGCTTAGAGGTTGCACACTGTTCCGCTAACAAATCACATACTCGAAAGGCAAGATGGCTGCTGTGGCGTGGGCTGTGTGAGCAGCTCAGCTCCCTGCTCCGAGTGCCCTGGTGGGAGAAAGCTTTGAATTTAGCTGAATTTAGCTGAATTATCTTGGCTTTTCTTGTGTGTATCTACGTGCTCAAACAGATGGCTCCTAAAACAATGTTTTAAACAAGCCGCAAGCAGTAAGCAGTACTTTGAAGCAGTGAAAATCAGCGTGTAACTGACACTGAGGGTTTCAACCTCCATTTGACTCAGCTGGAGCTCGCAAACCTGATTCCTTGTTCCGCGGATGCTAGCTGGTCTGCTTCTTTCTCGGCAGCGTGCTCCGCTGTGGCGTTTTCCCGTTCTGACATTTGGTTTCCGAAGCTTCATGGTTCGTGGCCGTGGAGGGATCCGTAAGAAGAAAATGCCACCTAAAGAGTTAAGTAGCAAACTAAAGCCGTTACTCAGGGCACCGCGACTAAAGCTACCGTGGAAGAAAACAATGCAGGTACTGCGGTGGCGGGAGGTAAAAAAATGCCGGCAAACATCGAAGCGGACACAGGTGTGTCTACCACAGGGAAAGGAAGGGCTCTAACTTTGCCTGTACTGTTTGAGAAGCAGGCTGCTAGAAATCGCAATGTGAATGATAATGACGAAACCGTCCAGAATCTCGACGAGGTGGCAAAAATCATAAGCGCAAATACATCAGATGGCGGATCAGTACATTTAAGTTTAAGGGACTTGGCCTCAGAGAACAGCTGCATTATGGGCGATGGAGTCCTCACAGAATCCCGTGGTGGTATAATGTCGGATCCTAATTCTGACGTGATGTTACAGAATACTAGAATTCATGGGCTCACCGATACATCACCAGCACCGCCATCAGAGGTATTGGAGGTGCCTGTAAAGCAAGAGGCAGTTGAGAACTTTTTTTCATTATCTGATCCCTCCTCGGATGAGACTTTGAATTTTAGTAAAGATTGGGCAGATTATAGTGAAGATAGTGGTTCTGCCGAAGCAGGATTGGAGGAGTCAAGACATAATGCAATGTCTCCACATTCGAATGCTTCCACTGTTAGAAGGCGAAAGAAAAGAGGCTCGCAACGCACAACTGGTATGGTCATTGAGGTGCGCGCTGAAACACCCAAAGGGCTTGAAACAGCCATTGTGGATTAAGTGGAAGAAGCGGGATTAAAAACTGGATCCAAAACTGGAGAAGAATATGGGAAGGAGGACGTTCCGATGAATCCTAAAGAAATAACCCTAACTACTATCTATACCACTATGATGAGTCATCGTGCTGAAAGCAAGTCAGAAAATCTGCGCACTCAGGCAACTTGCTCAAAAGTCAAAAACGCTGTGCGACGAGCCATTAAACTTTGTACTGAAACAGCAAGCAGAGTATCAGAGGCTGAGGCAAGAATTCTGGCACTGGAAGAAGAAGCTATTTTACAAAAACGTGAACTTGAGAATGTTAAAGCGCTCAAAGACGAAATTTCATACAAATTGTCTGGGCTGGAGAATCAGGCGCGCCGGAATAATTTACGTTTTCTTGGAATACCTGAGAAGAAAGAAGGGGTTGACGCAAGAAGATTTATAAGAAGATTTATTATCGAACTGGTGCTGCTTGATCTTTCAGCAGCTTTCGACACCCTGTCTCCCCTGACTTTAACATCTAGGTTAAGGGAGGCAGGCGTAGTCGGACCAGCGCTCAGTCTCCTGAGCTCCTTCTTACAACATCGAGAGCAACGTGTCATGCTAGGTGAATACCTCTCCCCTGCCAAGTCTTTGCAATGTGGGGTGCCACAGGGGTCGGCATTGAGTCCGACCCTGTTCAACATCTACGTGGCCCCCCTTGCAAGACTTGTAAGATCTCAGGGGATGGAGGTAGTGTCGTATGCGGACGACACGCAGATTATGGTATCCCTGACCCACTCTGTCAGTGAAACTGCTTCTAACTTTAGGGCCTGCATGCAACTTGTTGCAGAGTGGATGGTCTCCAACTCCCTAAAGTTGAACGGGGACAAGACAGAGGTCCTGGTCTTTGGCAAGGACCAGGACATATGGTCAGATGACTGGTGGCCCCCTTCCTTAGGCAGCTGCCCCATACCTACCAAATCTGCTAGAAACCTAGGTGTCATCTTTGACAACCAGCTCTCCATGGAGCTACAGGTGAATAGAACGGTGGCGACCTGTTGGGGTGTCATCAAGACCCTAAAAAGGATTGTGCACTATCTGTCCCCACAGGCGCGGAAACAGGTGGTGATTGCCCTTGTTGGTTCAAGGCTCGACTACTGTAACTCAGTGTACGCCGGGGCCAACAAGGGCCTGCTCCAGCGTCTACAGGTTATACAGAATGCGGCAGCGCGGTTTGCCCTCGCTTTGCCCTGGTTGTCATCTATGACCTTAGCGAGGAGGAACCTCCACTGGCTCCCCATTCCATCAAGGATCACTTTCAAACTTCTGTGCCTCACATATAAGGCTCTAACTGCAGGCTCGGCTGATGCCCTTGGTTCATTACTTACCAGATATGTTCCGAGCAGATGTTTACGATCCAGCGAGCAACACCAACTGGTAATCCCCAGAGCCAAGAAGGCTAGATGGGGGTCCAAAGCTTTTTCCATATTGGCACCTCTGATGTGGAACTCACTCCCCCTGGAAATCAAACGACTTCCTTCCCTTGACCTCTTTAGGAAGTCTTTGAAAACTTGGCTCTTTATTAAGGCATACCAGTAGGCTCTGTTTCTGTCTGCTAACAGCTTTATATTTTGGTGTAGGCGCCTTGACGCCCACTGGGCATAGCTGCGCGTTATAAATAATATTTCATTCATTCATTCATTCATTCATTGACCCAAGCATTCCCCGACCTCTCATTATGGGACTGGTCAAAAGAAGTGCAAAGAGCCCATAGATTCCTGTTTAATACCAGAAAGCCTAGGCCAGGCGAGGAGGAATATCCTAGGGCTATACTAGTTTGTTTCAATAACTTTCTTGGCAGGGAAGAAATCTATAGTTTAGCCTGTCCCGACAAAAAAGCTGTGGCTAAGAATTGTTCATTTTTCGTACGACCTGACTTCTGCCAGGTTACAGTCTCCCAGCACTAGCATTTAAGGCAGTTAATACCAGAATTTCAAAAAAAGGGGGATACTGTATTCTTGCAGAATCCAGATAAATTAAAAACTGTAGTTAAAGGGCAGACGAAATTTTTCCTTTCAGAAATTAAAGCAAAGGAGTATTTAGATTCTTTATGAGGTCTAAAAACAAGAGTTTGATTAAGAAGTTCATTTACTAAAAACATTGACCTGTTACCGTTACTGTTATTGTTACAATCAGATGAACAGTGATAGAGTTGATACATGATATTTATATCTATTATGTTGCTATTATCAGTTATCATGAGTTATCTATCATGCTGCTCTTTGACTTCTATATGGTTTTTCCTCTTTCTTTTTTTTCTCTTCTTCCTGGGGTTCTCGGGGTGGGGGGACATGGCAATCCATATTTTACAGGAACTGATGGTTCCTGAGCCTCATATGTTGGGGAGGTGGGGGGGGGGGGGGTTTCTGGGTGGGGGTGTGTTGGGAAGGGGGGTGGTGGTGGGGGTGTAAGGCAGTGGTAGATTTTGTGGTGCATACAGTTAGACAGATTAATACAGCATGTGTTCTTGGTTCAAGTGCCGGTCGAGTAAGATTTATGATGCCAGGCGTGGTGCTAACTCTATGTCATTATGAAGAAAAAAATTAAAATATGTACACTTAATATCAATGGCCGGAATGACCCAAAGAAGAAAGGGATTCTGCGTAAACTAATTCAACTTTTACGGTTTGACATTTTGTGTTTACAAGAGACACATATCTCTTGGGGTAAACGGAATATATTGCATAGCCTGGGGCTTGAACCTTTAGTTTGGTCTAAGCAGACAGGGGTTAAAAGAGGTATTGCGATACTTATGAGACAAGGGGCTGGAAAATGTCTTAGAACTTCAGCTGACAAATGGGGGCGGTGGGGGCTAGTGGAAATAATTATAGCGGGTAAGAAATTCTCATTGTGTTGTTTATATGGTACTAATCTGGATGATAATGAGCTGTTTGATACAGTTAATTTAGAACTTGCCTCCTAGCCTCAAAAACGTATTCTCTGTGGAGATTTAAATATTCATGTGGAAGCTGAGTGTAATATAAGGTCACTAGGGAGATATAAAGGCCGGAAGGTCAGGACGTTTAGAGCTCTGCGAGTAGTATTAGGCAATATGGTTATTTGATGCTTGGAATAGATGTCAACCTACTGACTCTGGTTATACTTTTTTTTCATCACCATATCGGAAATTTGTTCGACTAGATTATTTTTTTATTTCTACCTTTTTTTTGGAGAAGTTTAATATTGATATCATGCCCCAAGTAGTTTCAGATCATAATCCTATTATATTAAAAGTATCGCTACCCTCTCAGAGTTTTAACTCAAATTGTTCATGGTCGTTTCAAAGGAATCTTCTATTAGATGCAAATTATTTGTCACATATGTCCAAAATTATCCAGGAATTCTTTTCACGTAATAATGGTACAGCCTCAATTCAAACCGTTTGGGATACTTTTAAATCAGTCATAAGGGGGGAAACCATTAGTTATTCTAATTTTCGGTGTAGGAAAACCAAGGAGGAATTTACTCACAAATCCGATAAAGTCTGGCAGGCCGAATTGAATTTAGCTACTAATATTAGATGTGGCCAGGGAATTGAGGAAGCTCAACGCCTCTTAACTATTGAACGGGCTGTCTTATATGCCTACTTGGCTGATCAGTTCCCTGTTAAATACAAGCAACACAAGGCAGAATGCTATGAATTTAATGAGCAGACTGGTAACATTTTAGCTCAAAGGCTAGGACAACAACCTGTTATGAATGATATAACAAAAATCGTCGATTCAGAAGGCGTAGTCCAAGAAACCCAAGCCGGGATATTAAAAGCGTTCAGTGGTTTCTATAAATTATTATATAATAAATTGGATAATGTTAGTACCGTAAATAGGGATCCATTGGACTATTTGTCGAATATTGATAATTACTCGATCGATGATGCAGATAAAACACTCTTGGGTGCCCCAATTACCTGGGATGAAATTGAAGCTGCTATTTTGGGGTTAGCTTCAGGCAAAGCGATGGGGCCAGATACGATCCCCCTGGAATTTTACCGTGTCTTTCGAAATTCGCTCAAACCCGAGTTACTCAAAATCTTTCAACAAGCTTTACAAGGATATTCACCAATATCCTGGTCTATGGCCACTATAGTGATTTTTAAGAAGGAAGGGAAAAATGGAGAGGAACTAGGATCTTATCGGCCGATATCCCTCATAAAATCAGATAGTAAAATCTTCTCAAAAATACTAGCTAATAGACTGGAAGACATAATGCCAACGGTTGTTTCTAAGATCCAGCACGGCTTTATAAAAAAACGGGACACTAGTGATTACGTTTAGCGGATTATTACTTTATTAGATTGGGCGCAGGCCACGGGATCCCCAGTTGTCGTAGTCCTGCTCGACGCTGAAAAAGCTTTCGATCGGGTCGACTGGGGGTTCCTGTGGTCTGTTTTGGCATGGAAAGGGCTCCCAAGAGAATTTATCTGTGCTGTGCAGGCATTGTACACTAATCCCCAAGCAGTAATTCGGATAGCTACTGACACGTCCGACCCTTTTTCGATCACAAGGGGGACAAGGCAAGGGTGTCCCTGTTCCCCCTTGTTGTTCGCGTTATATATCGAACCTTATTTAAATAGATTATCAAAAGAAAATGGGATCCCTCCGGTTGTATTACATTGAATAGCTTACAAGGTCTTCGCTTATGCGGACGACGTTGCGATCATTACTAGAGATGTGGCTTCTGCCCTACCTAAAAGTAAAAACTTGCTCAAGAATTTGGGGTACTATCTGGATATAAATTAAATATCATGAAAACCAGGTAATACATTCGGATGTTGGGAAACCGGATGGTATAGTATTTGCTTCCACAGCCTCTTACCTTAGCGTGACAATTTCAGCTAAAGGGGAAGACATTGTCAGGCTTAATACAGATCCATTACTCCTTTCTGTTAGTCGAACCTTTGAGAGGCTGAATAATTTACATTTATCTCTATATGGTCGTACAAATGCTGTTAAAATGATTATATTTCCAAAATCTTTGTATTTATTTCGTACTATACCACTCTTGTTCCCCTCTGCTTTTTTAATAAGCTAGATAGAACTGTATCCAGGTTCTTATGGGGGTTTCGGAGAGCCAGAAGATCTCTTAGATGGTGTGTAATGCCCAAAGAAAGAGGAGGGCTAGGGTTTCCGAATTTTCACCTATAGCATTGGGCAATTTTTCTAAAAACTATGGGTATCTTAATTTTTCCGGATCTTAAGCTGGATGAAGCTATGGCACCCTCAATTTACGAAATGCTACTTGCAGCTGAAGCTCGACTATGTTTGCTCAGGTTTATAGAACCGAGTTACTATAAAAAAACTAAGTTTAAAGCCTTGATCTCGGCCTGGGAAATTTGGAAACAATTTAATAAAAAATTTTGTTTTTGTATAAAATGGAATTATTATACGCCTTTTTTGGGAAACTCCTGACTTCCTGAAATCTTCAGGGATTCTGTTATGCAGAGGTGGCACGATTTGAAAATCTGTTCATTCTGTGATTTATATCAGAATGGGCAATTGGTATCATTCTCTCATTTACAAGAAAGATATAATCTTAAAAGAGGGGATTTTTTTTAATGTGCTCAAATCCGCAGCTTTCTAGAGTCTAGAAATTTGCAAAATGCCAGCTCTATGAGCAAAATGGAGGTACTGGAAAGCTGCAGGAGAAAAAGTAGAATTGGCATGATTCACCAACTGATGCTTAACAGAACCAAAGATGATCTAGAGGTCTATACGGGTAAATGGCGTAGATATCTTGGAATAGAGCAACTGGACATACCTAGCTCTCTAAAAATGGTGAGTATTGTTTTGTTCAATGGGTCATTTAAAAGCCAGCATTTTATGTCTGTTTTTAATTTGTATTACACACCATCTAAGTTGGCGAAATGGCAAGCATCAAAAGGTACTAATTGTAGTCGCTGTGGACACATGGCTGCCGATTTAGCCCACATGCTTTTTCAGTGTCCGAAATTAGCTCAGTTTATATCTGAAGTGCAAGGTTTTTTAAATAATATAATGGAGTCATCACCAATGCTATCATCAGAGTTAGTGATATTAGGAGTTCAAGCTGAGCAAACGGGTACATTACGATTGAAGAGGAAGGCTTTCTATTTATAGCTATGTCTGTTTATAGATATTGCATAACATCCCGATGGTTAGAAGCTGATCCTCCAGCTTTTTCTCACTGGCAGTCTAAACTACTAAATATTTACCAGCTTGAAATCGCGGTATATAGACTTAAGGGCCGTAAAAAGAAGATGTTTGGACCAAAATTATGGGCACCTATTAGTAATTGGATATAATTTCTCAGCCTGGATTCAATTTTATTCTAAAATATTGTTTACCTGTTTTCTTTGTTGCTGTATTACTTCATGTATATTCCTACTGTGATAATGCTGATTATGTTCTTCTTTGTGATGAATTAATCAATGGTGATATAACTGTGATTCTGTTTTTATCTCTTTCTTTTCTATGTATCTAATAATCATCCACTGCCATAAAAATTCAATATAAAGTAAAAAAAAATACAAAATCACTTACTCACTTAAGAATATATAGGATGGTACTCTTATAATATACAGTACTGGTCCTTTATATTCTTTAGGGAGAAGGTGAATAGGAACCGCAAATAAGAATAGAAATTAGAAAATAACATTCAGAAATGTAGGGCTTATTAAATATTTAAAGTAACAAAGTATGCATGATAGCTATATTTTATATTCTGTAATTTCGTAAAATATGTTTCTTGAAAAAATATATATACAGATATATATTACAGATGGCGCTGAAAAATCTCCTATTCTTCTTCTGTAACAATAGGACAATCTATTACAATATAATGATTGATACCATTGTTACAGTAAAAAGAAAAGGAAAATAAAGTTATCTATTTAACAGAGCATCCATAATGAAATAATTTTGAGCAGTAATTATTTACTGAACTTCTTTTCCCCGGGAGGTGAAAAAGTTTGATCTTCGTGGCGACAGGGCATGAACTCCTCTGAGATCATGACTGTGAGAATTATAATATATATATATTTTCACAGTATATGATCACAAGGGGGGAACAGACTAAAAACCAAAAGCCGGTGAAGTTGCTTATATATCTTTACTCTTTGTGCCGACGTATCATGAACTCCACTGAGATCAGCATAACTGTTAATGTTATAATATACATATTAACAGTATGTGATCTCTAGGGAAAACACAATAACAACTGGAAGATGGTGACGTTGATTGTAAATGTTTAGGGTTTGCGCCGACGGGTCACCAACACCTCTCAAGCGAAGTACAGTGTCAACATTATAATATAGAAAGTCACAATATATGAGCTGAAAGGAGCAAGAAAAGGAGCAATTTTTGTTGTAATCTATCTTATAACTAAGTACTATGCCTATGCCATATTGAAACAACTTACAACTCCAGAATATGCTTGTTGATGACAAAGAAGAATCCGATGCTAGAAAAGGGAACCTGCATCACAGCTTGGCGACTCAGAAATACACAGTAGGTGTGGATTATATAGCTTTTGGTTCTTTAATAGTCTATGGAAGGAATATTTGCTCCACCTATGTAGATGTCACGTTTTACAGTTTACACGTGCTGACTTTTTCACTGTTTTACTTCTGCACGTGTTGGGAAAAGTTACAAACTGTGAAGCTGTAAAGGTTTCGATTTCCATAGTAACACGTATATGGTCATTATTATATGCATATGTTGGAGAGTTTAAAAACTGTTACTCTGTAAACTGTTTTTTTTTCATTCTCATGATTAAAAATGTCTAAATGGAAGACAAAAAAAATATTGTTTTCAATAGAAGAAAAAAAATGGAATAATATTTGTTATTACTATGCTTCTTAATTAAAAAAATGCTAGCATATGTAAATCGTAAAGCTACCCTCGGAAAGGTGTGCTGGCGCTTGGGAGGTTGGGAAGATTAAGCAAGGTATTACTTACAGTGAGATAGTGGTAGGCTAAGATGTCATAGTGTATAAAATGGGACATGGCTTGAGAACAGGTCTCTGCAACGCACGTGTATGGTATTGTATAGAAAGACATGCTTGGCTAGTAGAGACCAGAGACGTTCAGGATTAAAAGAGACCAAATTGTTCAACATAAAATATGTCACAGAGTGTGTTTTCAAATACTCTTTCATATTTAGATGGACAGGATAATTTACTGTGTGTAGCTATTCTTCTCTATGTAAAATTGTCCTCATTATACACAACACTTTGTGTTGAAGGGGCATTCTATAGCTGTTGCTGTGAATATTTTCGACTTATATAAGCAATGACTAATTTCTAATTATGTTAAGTGGTGAGTATTGGATAGGTGTTTAAGGATTGATGTGTGTGAAAACACATGAAGTATTCAAAACCTAGTGTGAGAATGGTACCTAAACATACACAGATTCACAGTGTTATTCTAGACAAGCAACAGTATCCTTTGCATTTTACTAAAACACATTTACTAGTTTGGAAGGGGAAGGTGAATAGACATATTCTACTTTTTTTAGTACTGCATTTTAGTATAAGAGCCTGAGTCATTTTCCGTAGTCATAAGCAGTGACTGGTTTGGAATTTTACAAAAACTTAAGAACAGGATATGTTTATAAGCAATTATATTTATATAACCTTATGAAGTACTAAAACTCTACTGTTGGTATGTTATTAGACAATAGTATTTACATAATATTTTTTTTTGGGCCAAATCGTTGATAAACCTACTTTTGTATTATGTACTAAGAAAACTGTTAAAGTATAGTGTTTATGTTTTTGAGCAAGGAGCTAGAACATAACAGATGGAAAGGGGCGACCATTCGGTCCCCCCGAACGTATGGTGGAGTACCACGATCCCCCCGGGAAGCCATCTTGGGCGGGAGGCGAGTCTCGGCTGGTATGCCCGAAGTGGCGTAGCCGGGGCGCGCCTTTTTCCCGCCCTAGAGTGGGCTGGCCTAGACACCGACGCGGCCGGCCACGCCCTCGGAGGCAGGCGGGGCGGGTTTACGCCCGCCCTGAAGACGGATAAAAGGAGCGGAAGCCAAGAAAGCATCCTCTTGTTCCTGTGCTCTGAAGCTGCACCTCCCCGCTGCACGTGAGCTCGAGACGGAATGAAGAGCCAATTTTGAGCGTTGTAATCTTTCTTTTTGTCTTACAGATATCCCGTCTGAGAATGCCCAAGAAAGTCGGAAAGCGGGTCGGTACCGAGCAGATGCTCCGCATGCTCATGAAGGAGATAGCCGATCTGAAGGAAAAGGTGGAGGCTAAGGACGGGCCGGGAGGAACGAAACGGCCTTTGCAGGGAGCAGTCCCCGGTGGAAAAAGCAAGAGGCCCAGAAGGGGAGCACTTGGGGGAGACACCCCGGTTCCCGATACCCCACGTGAGGAGCCAATCCCGGTGCCGAAAGAGGGGAATCCAATTCCTGTGGTGGTCACCCCCGTGAACAGGGAGGATATGCCCCCCGAGTTAGCGGCACAATTGGCAGCGTGGTTGGGAAAAGATAGCGAGGGCGCCACGGCTGACGACGCCCGGGCAGTAATGAGGCAACTGCGGGAATCTAGGGAAGCTGCGAAGGCAACATCTTCTGTTCCCCCACAGGTTCCGGCTACGGTAAGTACAGCAGGCCCAAGTTCGGCGACAAACACGGGGTCTACTTCAGGTAAGCGGCCATTGCCGATTGCGGGGGAGGGGTCTGTACCTTCTCGAAGGGAGAAGATTGCCCAGCATGTCCCGCTAGAAATTAAGGAATTGATTTGGGCGGATAAGTATGTAAACATGTTTTCATTGCTTACCGACCATTACGAGATAGAGCATGTGAAGAGCCAAAAGGAGCTCATGCACCCGAGTGTTTGGCACGCTAAAATGGCCGCCTTTAAGGTTGACGAGAACATTGGTACTTGGGGCAGAGCGTGGGGCATATTTACCTCCATCATGGGCGAGCGCAGGCCCGAATTGCTGACCGAGTTACCCATTTATCAGTCGCGTATTATGGAGTATTCTGTGGCATATGGGGGCAATCAGTGGTTCTGCTATGACAATCTTTTTAGAAAAGCTAAGGAACACAACCCATTGTTGACTTGGGATTGTTACGACTCCGTGTCATGGCAAAAAATGGAGAGTACAGGAATGTTGAAGGTACCATTGGTGGGAAGTAACGGAGGAGAATCTTCCCGCCAGAACTCTGGGACGCCCTTTCGGACGGGTGCAGGTAATGAGTACCCCTCGAAACCGAGTGGCAACACAGGGAAAAGGGGGATCTGTTGGAATTTTAACAGAGGGAAATGTACGAGGCCCCATGGGTCATGCAAATTCAGACATGAGTGTGGGGGTGTGGGCAGCCATCCCATCCTGAGTCCTTGTGCAGAGCCAAAACGGGTGATAACGGTGGTAAGGGAGGCGCCAAACAGGTCTGATATAGTCCGAGGGGCGCCTTTACCTACCCCGATTGATACCATGGCAATGATTCCTTGGCTCAACGAATACCCGGATCACGCTTCCGCTGGGGTGTTGCGAAACGGGTTCTCATATGGTTTCCGCATCCCAGTGGGGGATTTTCAGGGTGTAGCAAACTGTAAGAATCAACTGTCGGTCTTGCAGCACGCGGCGGTGGTACAGGTAAAGATTGGGAAGGAGGTGACTCGAGGTCGTGTTGCCGGTCCATTCGATTTGCCACCGGTTGTTAACTTTGTTTGTTCCCCTCTAGGGGTGGTCCCCAAGAAGGACCCGGGTGAGTTTCGGCTGATACATAACTTGTTAGCCCCACGTGGTCTTTCCGTGAATGACGCGATAGACCCGGAAGTGTGTTCAGTGCGGTATGCATCTTTCGATGAGGCCGTAGCCATGTTGAATCGCCTGGGGCCCGGGGCGCTGATGGCGAAATCAGACATCGAGTCAGCGTTCCGGTTGCTCCCGGTACACCCAGACGATCAGCGTCTTCTTGGTTTCATGTTTCAGGGTCGCTATTACATGGATAGATGTATGCCAATGGGGTGCTCGATTTCATGTGCCTATTTTGAGAAGTTCAGTTGTTTTCTGCAGTGGGTATTCACAAGGAAGACAGGTTTTCAACATGTTATGCACTATCTCGATGACTTTCTGTTTTTGGGGGCAGCCGGGGATCCTGAGTGTGGACAGGCTTTACATGAATTTTGTGTCTTAATGAATCAATTCGGTGTGCCATTGGCGCCAGGTAAGACTGTGGGTCCCTCGACCTTGATCGAGTTTCTGGGGATCGAGCTCGACTCGGTGGAAGGTTGTTTTCGATTACCCAAGGAAAAAGTGTTAAAATTCAGGTTATCCCTTGAGGCATGTATTCGTGCAACGAAAGTAAACCTGCATCAATTGCAACAGGTGGTGGATCAGTTGAATTTTGCCCTAAGAGTGATACCGATGGCGCGCCCCTTTTCCCGCTCGATTGCACAATCCATGGTCGGCTTGAAGGAAGGACATCACCGCACTAGACTCTCGGCAGAGGTTCGCCAGGACATGCGCATTTGGTTGGCATTTCTGGCGGATTTCAATGGTCGAATTGTCTGGAACAAACCAGCGGTGTCCTCCGAGGAGTTGGGGCTTTGGACAGATTCGGCGGGGAGTATGGGTTTTGGCACCATATTGGGTACACAATGGTCGGCTCAAAAATGGCCGTCATGGTGGCATGAGTGCGGGTTGACGAGTAACATTGCTTTTCTCGAACTGTTCCCTATTCTGGTGGCTTTGAAAACATGGCCTGAAGGGTTTAGGGATCACTCTGTGGTGTTCTGGTCTGATAACATGACCGTGGTTGAGTGTATCAATAATCAGGCAGCACGATGCAAATTGATTCTGAGACTGCTCAAGGAAATTGTGTTGTTATGCATGCAACTGAATGTACTGTTTAGGGCACGACACGTGCCGGGGGTGATGAACCAAGCGGCTGATGCGCTTTCTCGTTTCCGTATGCAGGCCTTCTGGGGTTTTCTGCCCACAGCGGACCCGGTGGCGGCACCCTTTCCCGAAGCTCTCTGGTCTCTCGGTGCCCCGAACTACAAAACCTCGTGGGAGAGAGTTTAGCACCCAGGACGAGGAAGGCATATGAAGGGGCGTTCCGTTCCTATTGGGCCTTTTTGGGTACTGCTGGGGGGGAGCTTTGGGGTCAGGAAGAGTTTGTAGTGAAATTTCTGCTGTCTTTACATCAGGCAGGCAAATCAGTAGCAGCGGCCCAGAGGCATCGGGCCGCCATTTCCTTTATGGCAAGGGCTCATGGGATGCAGGACCCGACAGCGTCTTTCGTTGTGCAAAAAGCGCTACGTGGGTGGCAACGCCTTGAGGGTCGCAGAGTAGATGAGAGACACCCGATAGGTCTAGATAGGTTGGCCCTGTTATTTTCCGTACTCCCTGCAACGTGTTCATCCCAGTATGAAACAGTGTTATTCCGAGCCGCTTTTGCGCTAGCATTCCATGGGGCTATGCGGGTAAGCGAACTGGTGGCGAAGAACAAGCAGGATGCAATGGGGGGACTGTGCCGAGAGCACATTCAAGTCAAGGGGGAGACGATGACTGTCTCGTTTGTCAGGTCCAAAACCGATCAGGGTGCGATGGGGGACTGCATAATCATACAAAGGATTCCCGGGTCTTCCATGTGCCCTGTGGTTTGCGTAGAGGAATTTTTAGCGCAAAGGGTGGCATCATGGGGGGGGACCTTGTTGAGACACGCTGACGCCACCCCACTGACGAGGTTTCAGTTCCAGCGGGTGCTAGCGATGTCGATTTCGGCCGCGGGCTTGAACCCCGGCGATTTTGGGACCTATTCCTTCCGGATAGGGGCTGCTACAGAGGCTACAGCCAGGGGTCTGAGTGTTGAACAAATAAAACGTGTGGGGCGTTGGTCCTCGAACTGTTATAAGAGGTATGTGCGGTTGCACATGTTGTGAAGCTGTAATGATGTACTCACGCTTCTTGTTTTTGTTTGGTTTTCAGTTGCGCAAGCCTACGAGGCGGGGCGGACTGTGCAGTCGACCCAACACCTGGGGACCAGCGGTCAGACATCACCGGCTGTGAAAAAGGAGGTGTGGGTCGTGGGCCACTCATACGTGAGGCGTGCCGCGGACGTATTCAAAGCAGGTGACATGATTCACGTGGCTGGGGAATACGGGTACAGTGTGTCCTTCTACGGAAAGGGCGGGCTCTGTATTGACCAGTTTCAATCATTTTTTGAGGGTTTGTTAGGGCGGACAAGGTCACCGCCGTCTATAATCATAGTCCATCTTGGGGGCAACGATTTGGTGGCCACTGGTAGACGACTACTTCTTGAGGCGATGCTTTCCACCGTAAGTTGGTTGGCAAGAAGAGTTCCAGGGTGCACAATTGCATGGTCCCATATGATCCCACGAAAAGTGTGGCGGGGGCTATTTCTGTTACTGCTCTGAATCATTCAGTAAGGAAAATTAATAACAAAGTGAGTAGATTGTTTCGTTCAAGTACACTGCATTCTGTTTCGCATGGTTGTATTAAAGGGGACAGTATGTATTTGGGGGACGGTGTTCATTTGTCCCGGGTGGGGAACGAATTACTCATAGGAGACTTCATAGCATGGTTAAGGATTTACAGCATGACCTTTAGGTAGGAGTGTTTTGTGGGGGGTCCGGATAGCCGGTCAACTATCCGGCCTGTGGCGGTAAGGTCATGATCGGTGAGCAGTAATTCGAAGATCCCTATGAGGGGGCGTCACCCATTACGGATGGGAGCGCTCGGGGGAGGTGGCCAATTGGCCCCTCAACGGGGAGGCGGTCCTGTCTAAGGAGAGGCCGTCGGAAGGAAAGGAAAGGTGGTCAAGGCCCCTTCCTGGATAGGAGGGGCTACGGCCCCTCCTGGGGAATTTCCCGGGGCCAGGACATCTGCGACGGCAGATGGGTAAGTTGTGTGGGGTGCGGGAGGGGGTTTACGCTACCTTTTAGACACCTCACACGAGTCCTCGAACGACCGTTAAATGGCGTCGAGTTTATTGGGGCCCCCGTCAAGTACAAAGGGAAATTGGTAGATGCACTTGAGGTACGCCTCTGTGTGGTCGCTCCTCTCACAAGTGAGGGGGGCATTTCTGGGTTAGGGATCTGACACCGGTTACGACCTTGCCGTTGGCCCTTAACGTTAGGATGTACAATTTCAAGTCACATGTTTTGTAGGATGTTAGTTCGGCTAGGAGAACCTTTGTATTAGAGATCTGTTAAGGTTAGCCAAACATCGTAATGTGGAAATGAAATTGTACATAATATGAAACTGTTATTTTAATGTTTTATTTTTGTTTCATATTTTAATAAATACGGCCGGGAAGGGTAACTCCCTTCCCGCCTTCCAAAAGTTCAAGAACTGTTTCCGGTTTCCCAATTCTTGGGGATGATTGTGTTGAGAGGGGGTGGCGGGTATCTCAGCCATATGGAAAGGGGCGACCATTCGGTCCCCCCGAACGTATGGTGGAGTACCACGATCCCCCCGGGAAGCCATCTTGGGCGGGAGGCGAGTCTCGGCTGGTATGCCCGAAGTGGCGTAGCCGGGGCGCGCCTTTTTCCCGCCCTAGAGTGGGCTGGCCTAGACACCGACGTGGCCGGCCACGCCCTCGGAGGCAGGCGGGGGCGGGTTTACGCCCGCCCTGAAGACGGATAAAAGGAGCGGAAGCCAAGAAAGCATCCTCTTGTTCCTGTGCTCTGAAGCTGCACCTCCCCGCTGCACGTGAGCTCGAGACGGAACGAAGAGCCAATTTTGACCCACCCACCAGCCTCTGAGGACAGCGATTCGTGGTGAATGCAGTTGACATAGTATCCTTTTTGTTTTCTCTGTTTTCTTACAGGTTGTGATGATTGTCGTGAAATTTCTTAAGATGCAATAAAGATTGGTTATTTCTAGTATGTTTTGCAAATAAAGTAATTTGGATTGATCAGTATTTACGCTTGGTAATAAGTGATGTTTGCTTTGTAATCTTAGTAACTTAGGTAGAACTGTCGTATTTATTTTGGTCGGGCGGTAAGGTCATGATCGGTGAGCAGTAATTCGAAGATCCCTATGAGGGGGCGTCACCCATTACGGATGGGAGCGCTCGGGGGAGGTGGCCAATTGGCCCCTCAACGGGGAGGCGGTCCTGTCTAAGGAGAGGCCGCCGGAAGGAAAGGAAAGGTGGTCAAGGCCCCTTCCTGGATAGGAGGGGCTACGGCCCCTCCTGGGGAATTTCCCGGGGCCAGGACATCTGCGACGGCAGATGGGTAAGTTGTGTGGGGTGCGGGAGGGGGTTTACGCTACCTTTTAGACACCTCACACGAGTCCTCGAACGACCGTTAAATGGCGTCGAGTTTATTGGGGCCCCCGTCAAGTACAAAGGGAAATTGGTAGATGCACTTGAGGTACGCCTCTGTGCGGTCGCTCCTCTCACAAGTGAGGGGGGCATTTCTGGGTTAGGGATCTGACACCGGTTACGACCTTGCCGTTGGCCCTTAACGTTAGGATGTACAATTTCAAGTCAAATGTTTTGTAGGATGTTAGTTCGGCTAGGAGAACCTTTGTATTAGAGATCTGTTAAGGTTAGCCAAACATCGTAATGTGGAAATGAAATTGTACATAATATGAAACTGTTATTTTAATGTTTTATTTTTGTTTCATATTTTAATAAATACGGCCGGGAAGGGTAACTCCCTTCCCGCCTTCCAAAAGTTCAAGAACTGTTTCCGGTTTCCCAATTCTTGGGGATGATTGTGTTGAGAGGGGGTGGCGGGTATCTCAGCCATATTTGTTATGGATAAAGAGGAGAATATTACCGAAGATATATTGAAAATGAGCAACAGTTTAATTGAAGAACAAAATCTACCTATAACAAGAAGCGAGACTGAATCAGAGGACATCAGTACTGCAGATATTAACTGTGATTTTGAAAATGAAAGCAATGATGCTGATTTTTTGGAAGCACTGGATCACGTAGAGTTACTGGAAGCTATAAACTCTGAAATGGCAAACCAGCAGTATGATCTCGAAGAAGTACCAGATGAACTCCTTTTAGAAGCTGTGTTAAAATATGAGATGTCTGAAGAATATTTTGATATTTTAATATTCATTCACTGTACTAAAACTCAAGCACTTCTAGATTCACTCAGACACTCTCTTTACAGTATTCTATTGATTCAGTCAGTAGCCAGTACTTATGCAGCGAAGTAGGCCTTAAGACATGGACTGCTTCAAACCCTTATACAGTATGCATGCAGTCTTGTATCTACCTGCACACTTGTTTTTTATCCCTTCAATTCCCCAGTCTGTATCCTTACACTTCTACCAAGCACTCTGTCACTGCTGTTCCACTATTGTAGTGAACCATTCAGCAGTATGTACTAATCCATTCACTGTGCTAAAACTGACGCACTTACAAATTCAGCCAGGCACTCTCCTTGCAGAACTGTAATCATTCAGTCAGTACCCAAGTACTCATGCAGCGAAGTACGCCTTAGGGTGTGGACTGCTTGAAACCCCTATGCACTATGCATGCAGTCTTGCATCTACCTGCACACTTGTCTTTTATACCTTCAATTCCCCAGTCTGTATCCTTACACTAACAGCAAACATTCTGTTACTGCCCTTGTACTGTTATAGTGACCCATTCAGCGGTATGTACTAATCATTCAGTGCGCTAAAACTCAAGCACTTATAGATTCACTCAGACACTCTCCTTACAGTAGTGTAATCATTCCCTCAGTACCCAAGTACTCATGTAGAGAAGTAGGCCTTAGGACAAGGACTTCTTCAAAGCTGTATGCTGTATGCATACAGCCTTCTATCCACGTGCACACAAATTAGCATTTAAAAAACCTTTGAAATTCACTGAAAAAACCATAGGTTTAACACACGTTATAGTTAGGATTTAGCATTTAAAAAACCTTAGAAATTCACTGAAAAAACATAGGTTTCACACATGTTATAGTTAGCTGGACATTTCACTCATACAAAACCATTGAAATTCCCCTGTTATAGTTAGTTCAGCTAACTATAACTCGCGTGCCGGCAAACCACCGCTGAAGACGTCACATATTACATCACTAATGACATTGTCAGTGACATCACACATGACATCACTAAAGACATCTCAAATGACATTTACTCAGCTACACACTTATACAAATATCACTTCATTTATTCATATAAATAGTAACTCATACTTAATGTGTTATGAAATCACTATTACAAGTATACAATTATCTATACAATCACTCATGCAATCAATGAGTTTTATGTACACTTATTTATACACAAGAACTGTGACATACACTGTCTTTTATTTTTTCTACTTTGTTGGATATGTGCCATTGAGAAATGTTTTTGCTCATCACCACACCGATAAAGATATTCACTCACCCAAACAAGTATTATAATATGTAGTCTTAACCTCATATACATACTGAATTAACTAGTCACATATATTTGGGCAGTCACAGACCCCCCACCGAAGCAAACACACATTCACTCTCCATTGCAAATAATCAGCAAACTAATCAATAACTAATATAGACTTTCACGTAGCTAGTAACCAACTGGTGCAGGAGTTTACACAACAACTGACCAAGTAATACAGATGTTCACACAGTTTAGTCATTATCCAATATATTTAGTGAGACACTAAAAATTACTCAAGTAAACAATCAATCATCAATCGCACTGCTACTAAATCCTCTTTCCAGATTTTTATATATCCACTCATTCTTCTTTGCAGATTGCTGTATATATAACACATATTTAAAAACCCCATTCACTGGATGATGTCATCAGTGATGTCATTTGAGATGTCATCAGTGATGTCATCAGTGATGTCACTTACCATGTCATGAATGATGTAATATGTGACATCATTACCAGTAGATTGCGGGCGCGAGAGTTACAGTTAGTACAACTAACTATAATGGAGGAATTTTAAGTATAACACCTATCAAACCCTACACAATATCCCTTTATTATGCTTCCTTGATTTTATATCACTTATAGATTTAGTTGAATAATAAAATGCACGCTGCATACATGTTCTATCTTCCACTTCAATCATAATTGCAGATAGTGCTTTCCACCCTAATCTCTACACTGCGGAAAGCCAGGTTTACAACTTGAATTCACCTTTACATCTACACTATAGACAGTAGGAAATTCAACCTTGATTTATTTAATGTAGAGACAATTATACTGTACGTATTCAGATTTTATTAAAATAAGTGGAAAAAAACATTGTTCTATACCTGTACTGACTACTAGCTTCTATGTACACTGTGCACAGTAGGGCTCACAATTTGAATTTACCTTTTCATCTACACTACAGACAGCAGAGAAACAAATTGTGCTGGTGCACTGCCAGTATGTGCAAGCACCTTCAATAGGTGCATCGTGTGAACTATGATAACAAAGAATGTAGAAGATTGTGCCAAAATGTACCTCCACCACCAGCAATACCAATACCTCTGGGTGGCCTCTTTGGTCACTAAGTTAGTAGTACCGCAAGGAATGAGCAGGTGACAAACCTGCGATGATGATTGGAGCACGAGTATGTCGTCAGCCATAGCGTTATCAAGACTCAGCTCCATTTGTGAGAATTCTTGGTGGCAGAGTGGGACAACATGATATAGAAGGTGTCTTGTCCATGAAAAGGTGAGTAGTGAGGTCTGGGTGCGCATCGGAGGGAGTCGATGGGCTGCAGCAGACTGGATACAATAAACCAATGCAGCGATTTAGACGAACGCAGACCTATATACCAAATCTTACTCCATTCATAGTTTTTTTCCCCAATAACAGGAACGTTTTTATAATCGGTCAAACGTCCGGAATATAAACTGTACAAATAGTTGTTTTTAAATGCGGGAGGGAAGGTGTGTGAAAGGGCAATGTTATTGTACTCCAAATTAAGATAGTAACAAATATCAATCAAAACATCTTTCTTTTACTATCTTTTAGATGTAGAGCTTCAGGGTGCATTATGTCCCGGCACGTGGAGAAAAACACACCGGTGACAGAAAGGTGAGCTTCGAATATTCTTTTCAGTCACTCTCTCACTTCCTCTCTCCTTTCATAAAGAAATGACACACAATCTTAACTTCCTTTTTATCTTACCGGTTGTGTTTCACAAATTGGCGTCATCCCCCCAAAAAAGCTACAAAGCTCTACGTTCGTGTATTCTGTGATGATGCGTGGCCATCGTAACAACGTCTGAGAAGCCTGTTTCGACACGTGGTGCACCCTCTTTGAATCATGCCAATGGCACAAGGTGAGCAAAGAAACTTGTTTCCGAAACAACAACAACTTATCTGTGAAAAGAGAAAGTGGGTAGTCTGCAGCAGCTTCACTGTGTAGGAATGTACAATTACCTCTGACCAGTGAGCATAGGTTACACAGTCTGAGGGGCAGATCTACAAGCCCCTTGCGCCACTTTTCTGTCACTTTTAACATGAGAAAAGAGGTGCAAGGAGCTTCTAAATGTGCCTCTGACGTCCCAAGGAAAACCCTCACCTCCGGACTCTGCAAGTCAATGGGGTGCAACAGTCTAGGTACGCAATATTGAGAACTCACCGCTATGCAGTGGGAGTGCATAGGATATACTACTTTAGAAGAAAATTAGCGCACAGACACTTCCTTACAGTGGAACTGGATAAAATACATTATCCTGAGTGAACAAATAAAGCAAAGATATATGTGTGCAGTTGTATGTACTATGCTATCACTAACTCTATATACCATCTTTCAGATCACTAAACTAGAGGATGCACTATGAACCGGCATGTGCTTGTACACACAAAGGAGGCAAAAAGGTGAGCTACGGAGATTATCTCCAGTATTAACTGCTCCATTTATAACTTTCTCTCTCTCACTCTCTCCCACATCGTTTCTCTTTCTCTTTTAAAGTTATGGACGGTGCTGTCTACTCTGCCGAGGCTGAATGTAAGACAGTCTGCAGTGTACAACCAAAGCTGAGTTCAAGCTGTGAACTCTGTTGGCCACAGTGTTTACAGAAGGTAAGCAGCGCGGCCTAGATATACAATGCCTCTGATTAAATACATTATAAATAAAAGAGCTTATTAACTAGCCCCATGCACCACTTTTGCGTCACTTTCAACATGGGAAAAGTAACACAAAAGTGGTGCAAGAGTCTTATAAATAAGCCCTAAAGGATATTGTCCTGCATATTGAGTTGATCTCTCACCTCATTCTGGCTCATTTCTGAATCATTTTAAAGACCTGTTGGTCCATAGCTTGAATCTGACGCAGTAGGCACTTCCATACAGACACCTCTTGAAAGCGGGCCTATAAGACAGGTGAAATGTATCAGGCACACTGCAGATGTGCAAATAACAAAATTTCGCCAAGTGTTACCTTAACTTGTATTGTTTGACCTCATTTAGTCAAATCTATTTAATTTTAAACACTTTTTTCATTTTTGTTTCGCAGATTATCTACCCTACTTTCTTTGGAGTCCATATCACATTTGTTGAATTGTTTTTTTAAAGTTATATTTCTAGTAATTTATTACATTGTTATCTTTAAGTTATGTTTCCATATTATTTATTATTGTTTTAATAAAAGTTAATTTTAAAAAAGTATATACGTCTTCTTTTTCTGACAACATTTCACTATTATTTAGTGTGATAATGATATAGTAAGAAAACATTTAAAACTAGAAATTATATTTATAACTTGAAGTATAATACTGAGGCTAACTCTATACCAGATCTTTACCAGAGTATAGCTATGACTAACATTCCTATGGAAAAGTTTTAAAACTCCAGCACAGGAACAGTTTCGATTAGCAACATAGTGTGGTGAACTTCTAACCACAGTGCTTATTCTAGTGTTCCATGAACTATTACTATGGTAACAGGCAGAAAAACATTTGGGTGTAGGGTTGAAAGGTACTGGCAGTACAGAAACCGTTATATTTACCCAGGATCCTCTACATTACGGAAAGGAAAGCAAAGTAAAACAGAACACTGTGTACCAGATTTACAACCCCCTTGCGCCACTTTCGCGTCACTTTTCCCATCTTAAAAGTGATGCAATAGTAACGCAATTAACTTGTAAATCTACCCCTATGCACATTACCGGCAAAACAAGTACACAACTCATTCAATTCTTTATCGATCACAATTAGACAGTGTTGCTTCACGATTGACAATGAACTTCAATAAATACTTTGTGCCTATCCAAATGGAAGACGAGATTGTCGACATTACAAAACTTAGTGGCATATTTACAAAGACGGAATTAAAATTGTCGTCGCTTTAACGCCTGCAAACTACAACAAAAACGCCGAAAATAGACTTCAAAATCCTTTCTTACCTTACTGGAAGATTTTCTCAACATTGCTGTTTCCTATACTAGACTGAGAGTCACCCCCTGGGGCTATAAATTAAATGGTTGTGGGGGGCTCCAAGCCCCCTCTGCAAAATTAGAAGTGTGGGGACCTCAACAACCCCCTCAAGCCCCGGGAACCACCACCCCGAGGATTTTTGCATTGTGGGAGGCAGACTGTGTGGCCCTCTGCCTCGACCCCTCCAGGGCCCTGGTGACCGCCACACCCCAGGGCCGGCTCCTGCAGTGTCCCACGGTGCCTACCCCCGGGACAGTGCTGTTTGCTATGAGAAGGCGGGAGTCTTGCGGCTCCCGCCCTCCCATAGCAAACTTAGGGGTCTATTATGATGGCGGTGGAGGGACCGTCCCCAGGGGCAGTGGCTTTGCCGCCACGGAAAGGCATAGCCCCCAGCACATCCTAATATGGCTGGCGGTGTCTGATAGACACCCCCAGCATATCAGAGCTTTTCCGCTGCGGTCGCAAGGTGACCGCGGCATAAAAGCGGCGGACGGTCTTCCCGTCCGCCACGGACCCCCCTCGCCATTGTAATATGGCGGGGGGAAATAGGTGGCGGACGGGCAAGGATGGCAGACGGCCCTCCCACAATATATAAAGCCCCAGGGAGTTGTGGTCCCCTGGGCTTTGGAGACCTTGCAGCCCCCCTAACCATTTTTTATAGCCCCGGGTGGTAACGGGCCCTCGAGTGCTCCAGGAGGGAGATCACGCAGTCCCCCTTCCATAATACATAAAGGACCTTGGACCCCTCCCACCACCATTTTTTTTTTAGCCCTGGGGAGTGATGATCCACGGGGCTGGAGGGCCCCATAAAATTTAATAATTTTGCCCCCGGTGTTTAGGCCCCCGGGGGCTAATTATAAAAAAAATCTGTTTTATTTTATTTATTTTATGGCAGAGTACCCGCACCCTGCACGCACCTGCTGGGCTTTTAAAAAAAAAGTGTTGGCCCAGGGGGTCCTTCTGGGACCCTCTAAGCAGGTCTAGAGGGTAAAATTATGTCTACCCTACCCCCTTTCTAAGTTTTGCACACATATTCCACTGACTTCCTCAGCCTCACTTCTACCGAGACACAAAATGGCTGCCAACAGTTCCTGGTTTTAAATGTTGACAACCACTTGACAGCCAATTAGCATTCAGCGCATGCTCGGAAGGGTGCGCTTATGGTCCAATGACAATGCGCGCAAAGTCCGCGGATCCACCGCGCCATAGATATAAAAATGATTTTTTTTTTAAAACCTTTATTTAACATTTGCACATATATACAAAACCGGGCCTACAACCCCCAGGGCTGGCCGCTAAGCAGTTCAACATATTATCACAGTCAGTTTCAAAGCAATTGTCCCTGGGGATCATAGTAGCTCAGATTACCAAATACAGTGGTCGAGAGTGCAGTTCGATGTGAAACAGGATAGGAGGTTTTCATTTTCGATATAAATAGAAAGGATCAGGTATCATATAGTGTCTCGGACCATGGGAATGGGGCGAACAGGAAAACGATGCGTCCATACCAAAATCGCTACCCTAACAATCAGCGGCGTTTAAACATGCGACATCAGGATAAACAGCACATCATCAATATCCACACCGTCCTTGTTGTCCGCCCCCCAGCACCCAGGCCCCGGAGAGGTCTAGGCGCAGGTATAGAGATGAGGTTGCAAAGATATAGCCGAACCCACTACACTAACCCGGAAAGGAAGAAAAGAAAGGCAAGAGAAGAGAAGAAGAAAAAGAGGCCATAGAACAAAGACAAAAACGAAACACCCACCCCCACTCCCCCCCACCCTGCACCCCTGCAAATGACTACGGCCACCCCCCACGCAGCGTGCCTGTCGCCCAGCAACCAGAGCCCAAAATATAGAAGAAAGGGAAAGAGAAAAAAGTAAGAAAGCCCCACTCAAGAGGGGAAATCGGAGGAGGGCATAATGTTACGGACTCCTGGTCTCCTTCCCCCAACCTAGCCAACCCTGCCCCGGAATCCGTTAGGACAGTGAAGCAAACCCGTCAACCATAAATTCACCTCGATGAGCCCAGACAAAGATCTCAACCCTGACCCCTACGATCAAATGCACTGAAGGCGGTAGTCAAGGGAAGTCCCTTACACACAATGTCCCAGAACAGGAGCGCAGAGATGTTGACTGCTGGTACCACCATCGCCCCTCCCCATCTCCGAGGCCAAGCTTCGTCTCATCCGCCATCTTGAACGACCGGTGGAGGAGGGGGATAAACAAAGTCCAAAACCGCATACTGTACAAAGTAGAGAATACCACTGTGGGGACGTATAAATGTTCCGAAAGGTGCAGGATCGAGGGTTCCAACAGTTCAATCGGGTGTCCAGGCACACTCCAGTCTGGCAAGTCCGACACAATAGGGGCAAACACTGTTTCCACCGCCGGGTCTAAATATATATATATATAAAAATGATTTTAACTGTCATTTTCTCAGGAACTACTGAACATATTGACACCATTCAAGCAAAAGGCACACGTCTGAATTGACAGCTACCTCTTTGCCAAATTTGGTGTAATTCCGTTCAGCAGTTCAAGCTGTAGCTGTCGCTAAAGTTCCTATGGGAAATTGCATGGAGAAAACACGTTTTGGGACCCCCTTTTTTCTCGGCCCCCACTTGACGAATCACAGTGAAACTTTCAGGATAGGAGCGGATCAGAGCTGGCCAAAGGTTTGGAAAATTTCGCAAAGATTCATCAATCGGCGCCAAAGTTATTAGGAATAGAATGTTGTGGATTTCCTATGGATAATAGGTCCTAACTATAACTACCTACTGTCGACTGCCAGTAGGTAATATATTTATATATATATGTGACCAAGGGCTTTTTAAGCCCGAAACGTGTCTTGCCCTCTTGCCTACCAACCTTTCCTGCAATAAAGACCTGTGAATTATGGGATTGGAAGTGGCGTTCCTGGGAGTCTGCGTATATATATATAAATATATCTATATATATATATATCTATATATATATATATATATATATATATATATATATATTACCTACTGGCTATCGCCAGTAGGTATATATAGTTAGGATTTATTCCCTATGGGATTTTTGAAAATTCTATGTCTAATAACTTTGGCGTTTGTGGACGGAATCGGCTGAAATTTTCAGGAAAATGGCACATTTTGTTTCTGAGCAGCCCTTAAAAATTTGGGGGGGTTTTGTCGAGGGTGGGCCGAGAAAAAAGGGGGGTCCCAAAACGCGTTTTTCCCATGTTAATTTCCATAGGGCGGTTGGACTCACTTTTAGCTCGAACGGCTGAATGGATTTGCACGAAACTTGGCAAAATTGTAGGGACTGTTAGCCCGATGTGCCTTTGCTAGGTCTCAATATATGTGCTCCAGTAGTTTTTGAGAAATTAACGTTCAAAACAAGATATATATCTGTAACAGCGCTCCGGGCTGCGCTCCGGTTCGCTTACTTTTCGCGAAACGGAACTTTGCGCGCAGAAAGCTGATTGGCTCTCCGGTGTCTGTCAACATTCTAAACAGTCCGGAGCGGCCGCCATCTTATCTCTCGGTAGGATCGAGAGAGAAGAAGATTTGAAAAACGAAGGGGGAATTTAATGAAAGGGGGCAAGGTATACCCCTCTTGACTCCCTAGGAATGTTGTTGGGGTTATTAACAGGTCCCGTGGGGAAAATAAAAAAAAAATGATTTTTCACGGTAGAAGCGCTTCACGGGCCGCGAACTGGGCCGCAAACTGGTAGCGAAACGGGAATTCGCCATTTTGTGCTTCGTTTTAATTAAATTACTAGGTATTAGGGGGTGCGGGAGACGTATCCTAATCCCCTATGTTTCCTGAGGGTGGCTGAGGAGGCTCATATATGTTGATACATCTCTTCCAGCGGCTGTGCGTGAGATTTTTTTTTTTTTGCTGCGTGACGTCTGTTAACGTTCGATTAGATGGAAATCAGGAAGTGTTGACCGCCAATTTGTCACTGCGATAAAATATTTTGTTATAAATGAATCCTTATTGATAAACATTGTCTGCGCCATCTTGCCTTTTTTCCAATGCCACAATTTTGTCGTGCACGGCAGCCATTTTAGATGCCAGGCTGGTCCCAGGCTATCACCTACCCCTGCGGATGTAGTTTATGGCCCCAGCTGTAGAGAATCCAGACATGCCAACCCTCCCGATTCAGGCGTGAGACTACTGATTTCAGTGCTAGTCTCCCGCCTCCCGATTTCTGCAAGCAAAAACCCGGGGGCATATTACCAACAACTAGCGATTATTTTTGTCTCTAACTTGTTTAGAGACAAAAATTATTGCCGCACATCGGCGATTTTTATCGCAGATAAACCTTGCTATTAGCAAGGTTTATCGCAAATGCGATAAAAAACGGCCGCAATGCATGAATATCGCAGAAAAGTCAGCGATATTCATGCATTATCCAGCAAATGCTCTTAGCCATGTTATCCACCTCCCATTGGATAACATGGCTAAGAACTGCTCAGGTCAGGTGTTAGCTTTTGGAGATATTCGCGCTTAGCGCGAATATCTCCAAAAGTTGGTAATAGGAGATAGCGATGTTAGGGACTGTTTCCAGTCGCTAACATCTTGGCACGCCCACTTTGCATGTCATTAGTGATAAATATCACTGACATGCAAAGCGGGGCCCAAGATGGTCGCTATCTCCTTTTAGCTGTCACTAACTGGTGTTAGCGACAGCTTGGTAATAGGGAGATAATTTTATCTCCGCTTTCTTGGCTTTTAAAGCCAAAAAAGCGGAGATAAACCCCCTTGATAATATGCCCCACGATTCCTCGGGGGTTTCAGTTGACAAGGCTTGGTATTGTGTTACGTGGTAATTCTTCCAGGAAACGTCAGAGGGTCGATGCAGGGGTTCTAGAAGGGGTGATAAACCATTTAAGCCTCATGAACAAGCGCATGGTCTTTTAAAGATCTGTGAAGTACTCGGGGCGGCGGTGTGTGTGTGTCCTCTTTTTTAGGAGCGGGCGGGGGGGGGCACTGCCAGCAACTTCCAGGCCAGGCAGTGTTCAACACTTGCATCACCCTTTCTCTGCCTGCTATTGCGCTCCATGCTTCGGAAAGGTAAGAAAAAGAATGTGCATTTGAGTTTGAAATGTCCGATCCTGTAGCAGTACACTTGCAGAGCCCACACATGACAATAACCCGATTCAAGGCCCCATTCACCCGATTTTTTAAAAATATATAGCACTCCAACAAAGTGGGATTATAAAACTTTATTAACTTTTAAATATAACGAACGGAACAAAAACTGTAAAAACATTTAAACATTTTTCACAAAACAAAGCAACAATGGTCAGAAGCTGTCTTTTGTGCGAATAGTCCCAAGGCAGCACAACGTGCTGAGTTCTGGACGGCACCCAGGTGATGTCATCTGGGTGCCGCACTGGTTTTTGGGATCCTACAATGCAGCAAAGAAAAACAGCGTTGGGAGTCCAGGGTGTTGCGGAGGGAGGCCTCGTCAGTAGCGGTCTGTTGTGCGAATAGTTCCAAGGCAGCAGAACGCGCTGAGATGTTGATGGCACCCAGGTGATGTCCAGTAAACTGCTGCACTGGTTTTGGTATCCTACAATGCTGCTCCGAAAATTGGCGTGGGGCGGCCCGGGGGGGGCGTGGGGGAGGCGGCGTGAACGGGCCTCCCCAGGTGGCGGCCATCCAGCTGAGTTGCGCCCGCTCTTGCGGCTACAGCGTCTCGCTCACCATGTTGTTGAGTTGTTCCCACTCTTGCGGTGCAGCGATAGGCGGCTGCCACATGACTCTTAAAATGGCGGACGGCTCTTCGGTTTTGGGCCTGGTCCACTAAAATGGCCCTGGGACACCTTGGAACTCGGACGCTTGCCTGCTAGGGCTTGGGCTCCATTCTCGAAAGCGTCCCCTCAGCCGTGAAGATTCTACAAAAGTCTTGGGGGCTCTCGACTCCTGCAGGCTTCCGGTGGGGAGCGGCTGCCATGATTGCTCGCGGAATGACCACGACGGAGCCACAAGATGGTGGTGCTCTCATGCTGACGCCAGCTTCAGTCTGAATCATCCAGAAACAAGGTGGGGCTTTCATCGTTTGGGAAAAAAAAATGTTCTAAACCAATGAAAAGTGTTATTTTTAGGTCATATGACCAAGCCTTCCATCTTTAGGAAACCAAAAGTAAAATGAACCAATGAAAAGTTTTATAAACAAGTCACATGACCTGTTATGCGGCATAGGGCTACAAAAAGCGCAGAAAATCCGTTGGCACGTGAGGCGGCGTCAGTAGCGGACCGATGTGCGAATAGGCCGAAGGCAGCACAACGCGCCGAGATCCGGATGGCACCGAGTTAGTGTCCAGCAAGTTGCTGCACTGGTGTGGCTATCCTACAATGCTGCGCCGAAAGTCGGCGTGGGGCGCCCCGTTGGCCTGTGAGGTCGCGTCAGTCAGTGGGGGCTGTGCGTCTCCCCCAAGATGGAGGCTCCTCGGCTGCAGTGCGGCGCCCCTCAGCGTTTCACTCGCCGTCCAACTGAGTTGTGTCCACACTTGCGGCTACAGTAGGCCAAAGGCAGCACAACGCGCCGAGATCCGGATGGCACCGAGGTGGTGTCCAGCAAATTGCCGCACTGGTGTGGCCATCCTACAATGCTGCGCCGAAAGACGGCGTGTCCAGCTGAGTTGCGGTCACTCTTGCGGTACAGTGACTCGAACGCGCCGAGATCCGGATGGCACCGAGGTGGTGTCCAGCAAGTTGCCGCACTGGTGTGGCCATCCTACAATGCTGCGCCGAAAGACGGCGTGTCCAGCTGAGTTCCGGTCACTCTTGCGGTACAGTGACTCGAACGCGCCGAGATCCGGATGGCACCGAGGTGGTGTCCAGCAAGTTGCCGCACTGGTGTGGCCATCCTACAATGCTGCGCCGAAAGTCAAATGAATTCAAGTGAGAGGCCTAATTTCACTTGTGTGTGTTGTCGACGCACTTATTATAAGAATCAGACTAAGTTGAAGACTGTCTGAAGCTTATTTGCACCTGCTGCAGCTTCACTATTGCCCTGGTGTGGCCAAAGGTCGCACATGACATAGGCGGCCGGCTCCCGAGGTCCGACGGAACTTTTTTCCTTTTCCTTTTTGCTTCTTGTCCCACAATCCGTTTCATCTGAAGACATGACCAGGTCCCTGAATGTGTGCAGGGGGACGTTATTGATTGAATCAAAATGGCGGCTTGACACAAAGCTGACTCAAGCGTTGCTGTTGATGCTATACAGACAAAAATTGGTTTTCAGTTTGTACATTCTTCAGGATTTTTTTTTCCATCCAAGGCTGATTGAGAGTTTGTAGAAAAATGGCTTCAGATTTTCCACATACTACTCTTCAACATTCTTCCTAAATGTAACAATGTGAGACTCACTAGGAGAACGGCTGTTTATGTTTCCTTTCAAAATGCTGCCAACAATATTTTCTGAATGGAAGACACCATCTTGTAGCATAAAGGGCCGAAAGGGGTTCTGGTCTGGCCGATTGTTGGTGGAGACATTTTGACTATATCTTGGACCTGCCCGGCCTCGCCCAAAATGGCGCCGGTATAAATGGGACTCGTAACTCATTGTTGTGTACTGGTTGAACAACCTTGATATCACGAGATATGAATGCAGTTTTGATGCTCATGGCGGGCGGGGACGAGAATTGATTGAATATTTCGACATCCCTATTGATATTAAGTTCTGATGTGTTATTGATTACTGTACTATTGAAAGTTCGAATTTCAGTTTGCTCCGTGGCCGGCCCACGTGGTTATAGGCCCGTATTTGTATGCTGACATTTTCACAATAAAGGTTTTTAAAACAAAACATGGTAGTAGTATTTACATTGGTAAAGTTTTTACTTTTAGTCACTGTTTTCGAATCAGTAAAAGGCAAGTGAAATAAAGCAGTCCAATCACATGACGGATAAAAGGTATAATATGTAGGAACGCAGTAAAGATAAATGGTCAAGGGCAGTTGTGTTTTCCTCTCCTGCAACATAAAGTGATCGATAAGAATCTGATAATCAGGCGTATCGGCGACTAAGACAGCAGGCCGAGTCTCTTTTACTCAACGGCTCCGTCATGGAACGAAGAAACGCCCTTTTTCTCGAAAAAGGAATATATTTTACTTGCAGGACAGTTGTAAATTTTCGGGGAAAGTACATTAGCCTGGAATATTATAACATATATGTTTTTAAAAAAAAGTTTGAAATCAATAAAAAGCGTATTTTTTAGGTCATATGACCAAGCTTTTCATTATTAAAATAACAAAAGTAAAATGAACCAATAAAAAGTTTTATTAACAAGTCACATGACCTGTTATGCTTACGTTACGCGCTGCGCGCCACGCCCCGGATTACTTCCGGGTGCGCTAACGCGGCGTGTCATGTAACGCATTACGCGACAACGTAGGTCAAGAATATAGTCAAAATGTCTCCACCAACCAGCGTTCGGAACACAACCCCTTTCAGCAGTCCAAAAAGTTCTGTAAAATGACAACAGAGGGGACAGGCAACAAGAACCATCAGTCAAAGAGGGGAGGGCAAGTTCTTCTCTACCGGGTCATGTTGGGGCGCTACCGGAACTGATCGAATTGGTAGTCTACAGTGTTTCTGGATGTTTCAGACTAAAGCTGGCGTCAGCATGAGAGCACTACCATCTCTAGGTCCGTCGTGGCCATTCCACGAGCAAACATGGCAGCCGCTCCCCACCAGAAGCCTGCGGGAGTCGGGGGCCCCCAAGACTTTTGTAGAATCTTCACGGCTGAGGGGACGCTTTCGAGAATGGGACCCAAGCCCTATCAGGGAAGCGTCCAAGTTCCAAGGTGTCCCAGGGCCATTTTAGTGGACCACGCCCAAATCTGAAGAGCCGGCCGCCATTTGAGAGTCCTGTGGCAGTCGCTTATCGTTGCATCGCAAGAGCGGGAGCAACTCAACTACATGGTGAGCGAGACGCTGTAGTTGCAAGAGCGGGCGGTAAACAGCTGAATGGCGGAAGAGGCACAGTGTAGCAAAAGCGGGCGGAATGGCAACTAAAACGGTAAAGGTGCGCCCCACTACAGCGTGTCTTCAGGTCAAACGGATTGTGGGACAAGGTCCAGAATAGAAGAGTCATCAAAAGGCAAAAAGTTCCGCCGGACCCCGGGAGCCGGCCGCCTATGTCGGGGGCGATCTCAGGCTACACCGGTGCTATAAGACTTGGGGAGGGGGTCGGAGCCAAGCGTCTTCTCCGAGTCCATGGCCATCACACCGCCCCTCGGGGGCCTCCGTCAAGCGGTTTAGGAAGGTAACATATCACATTGTTTTCAAATGCAGTCAGGTCCACAAACGACACTCACTTACTTTGAGAATAGTGAAGCTGCAGTAGGTGGAAATAAGCTTCAGACAGTGTTACAAGCGCTGCTCAGAACTCTGAACTATGGCACCCAACATCCAGAACTTATGCCATTTGAGAATGGCAGTGACATTGAAGCAACTCAGGGACCAAAACCATTAACGTACTTTCACGTATGAAAATCTTACTTGGGGAGGGGGCAGGAGCGAAGCGCCCCCTCCCAGTCCGCGCCACCACACCGTATGTTGAAAATCTGAAGCCATCGTTCTACAAAGTCAACCAAACTTGGATGGAAAAATCTAGAAAATGTACAAACTGAAAACCAGTTTTGGTCTGCATAGCATCAGTAGCAACGCTAGCTATCAGAGTGCATGAGTTTCATGCTCGATCGATTGAGCTAGCCGGATCGGGCAATAAAAAGTATAAAATAGTTATGTAAATAGTTATTTAATAAAATGTTTTACCCTGTTTCTTTGCTGGTGTGTTGTCTATATTTTTAATATTTGCATAGGGTTTGTCGTTATTTTGGGCGGGGTGGGTGGCGGAGCCGAGCCGTCTTGCAGCCCTCATGGTGTGGAGCTCAGTTCATCTCACTATTTTCGTATTTCTCATGAAGGGTTGTTCCTAATATTTCTATTTTAGCGAGGTCAAAAAGAGATCCAATTAGTGGCCTACTGATTTTGCTCGATTACTTTTATTTTTTTACACGATTTTTCACGATTTTTCACTATCTGCAAAGACTAAACAGAGTATTGCGACTTTGTGCTTGTTTGTAAATAGAGAATGAACCAAAGAGAATCAATTGTAAAACAGTAAATGCTTGGATAACAATCAATCAAATGGAGAGACAAGCAGGCACGACGGATTACAACGGGGGTAAAGGCCTGCGTTAACTACTCTTCACTATCTGCAAAGAGAGAGTACTACTAAGAGAAAAGAGGGGAGGGGGGCAGCGTTCAAAGCACATCAGCGTGCATAAACACGAAAACGTTTTTACCTATCACGTACTTGACATTTTACAGCTTTTGATATTTGCTATTAAAAAACCAATGAAATTCACTGAAAAAACCATAGGTTATAGGCCATATATAGTTAGGAATTTGCATTTACAAAACTTTGAAAATTCAATGAAAAACCATTGGTTATAGAACATATATAGTTAGGAATTTGCATTTACAAAACCTTATTTTACTCGCATAAAACCATTGAAATTCCATATATAGTTAGATGCGCTAACTATATATCGCGCACCCGCAATCCACTGCTGATGATGTCACATATTACATCATTCATGACATGGTCAGTGACATCACTGATGACATCACTGATGACATCTCAAATGACATCACTGATGACAACATCCAGTGACTGTATGTTTCTGTAAAGTTAAAATATGTCTTACATATTGAAGAATGAGTGGATGTATAAATGTCTGAATGAAGGATTTAGTAGGTGCATGACTGATTGTATGAGGGAGTGATTAAATGTGTCTCACTGAGTGCATGGGTTAGTGATTAAACTGTATTAATTTGTGCATCATTATATCTGTTGTTCTGTAAACTGCTGCATGTGTTGATCAGTAGCTATCTGAGTAACTATATGGGTTATTGATTGGTTGCCCAAGTATTTGTATGGGAGACTGAGTATGTGTGTGAGTGGCTGGGAGGTGTGTGACTCTGTGCATAGATGTGTGAACAGCTGATTCACTAGATGTATGGGTTCAAAATTGCATGTGGAAACAGCTGTATGGGTGGTTGACTGTGTGCATGAGTGTATTGGTGAGTGAATGGATATCTCAGTGCTACATGTCAAAGTAAGTACATATGTAAAACACAGTACATGTGAGAGTTGACATATATAAATAACTGTATAAGAGCTAGTGAATGTGTCAGTGGTTGCATGGATCATTGACAACTTGTATCAGTGATTGTATAAGAGAGAAAATATGTGTTAGTATATGTTTGAATAAGTAAAGTTTGTATAACTGTATAGTTGAGGAAATGGAGGTGTGATTGATTGTTTGCATGACTGACTAGTTGTGTGAGTAACTCCATGAATGAGTGACAGTCTGTGAGTGTCTGTTTACACTGATTGTATCTAAGGTTATATTAGAGTCTGAAGAGGTTCATCGTATTATCACATGAATGATATCATCAGTGATGTCATTTGATATGTCATCAGTGATGTCATCAGTGATGTCATTTGAGATGTCATCAGTGATGTCATCAGTGATGTCACTGACCATGTCATGAATGATGTAATATGTGACATCATCAGAGCAGTGGATTGCGGGTGCGCGATATATAGTTAGCGCATCTAACTATATATGGAATTGCAATGGTTTTATGCGAGTAAAATAAGGTTTTGTAAATGTAAATTCCTAACTATATATGTTCTATAACCAATGGTTTTTTCATTGAATATATATATATATATATATATATATATATATATATAGATATATATATATAGATATATATATATATATATCTATATATATATATATATATAGATATATATATATATATATTCAGTGAAAAAAACATAGGTTTCACACCAGTTATAGTTAGGAATTATCATTTAAAAAAACGATTAAATTCAATGAAAAAAACCATAGTTTTTACACCAGTTATAGTTAGCTGGAAATTTTACTGACATAAAACCATAGAAATTCCAACGTTATAGTTAGTTGGACTCACTATAACAAGCACGCCTGCAATGCACTGCTGATGACGTCACATATTACATCTTTCATGACATCGTCGGTGACATCACTCATGACATCACTGATGACACCAGCCAGTGAATGTGTGTCTTTCTTTAAAATTAATATGTTTAATATTAATATTTGTATTTGTAAAAGTTGATGGAAGAATAAATGGTTAAATAAGTATCTAAATGGATGTTTTTTGTTTTTTTAATTATTGGTTAACTGCTTTATTAAGTGTATTTTATTGAATACATATATTAGCGAGTAACTTTTAAATATTGAAATATATGTATCAGTGTTTCACTTTGTGTATAAGTAGCTGCATGGGTTGATGACTGACTCACTGTTTGTATGTGTTTTGAAGACAGCATATGTGCAGGACTGTATGGGTGGATGAGTGTGTATATGTGTGTGTTAGTGAGTGAATGACTGTCTCACTATTGTGTTTTTTAGTAACGACATATATTTTATTCTAGTGTATGTGAGTTTTGATGTATATAAGTGAGTATATGTGACAGTAAGAGATTGTAAGAGTTCCTGTTTAAATAAGTATATGTTTATATAAATGATTGTTTAAGAGAGTAAGTATGTGTACGTTTCCTAGAAGTAAAGAGGTAGTGTGTGTATAGTTTTATATGAAAATACATGGATGTTCAAAATTTTATTTGCATGTGTGAGTATGTGTGTGAGTAACTTTTGGATGACTGTCGGTATATAACAGGATGTTTAGATGTATCACTACATATGATGAGTGAGAATATGTATGAGTGACTATATAGAACTGTTGGTAAATGAGTGGATGTGTATATAGATGTTGGAATTACTGAATTGGTTGTTGTAACTGGTATGGCTATCTCCATTTCTTTGAAAATATTAGTTTCTATTTTTGAATATGTATTTCAAGGGTTACATAACACGGAAAGGAGGTTTGTCACTCTGTCACAGGATGGTGTCATCAGTGATGTCATGAGTGATGTCACTGACCATGTCTTGAGTGATGTAATATGTGACGTCATCAGCAGTGCATTGCAGGCGCGCAAGTTATAGTGAGTCCAACTAACTATAACGTGGGAATTTCAATGGTTTTATGTCAGTAAAATTTCCAGCTAACTATAACTGGTGTGAAACCTATGGCTTTTTCAGTGAATTTAATAGGTTTTTTAAATGCTAATTCCTAACTATAACTGGTGTGAAACCTATGGTTTTTTCAGTGAATTTCAAAGGTTTTTTTAAATGCTAATTCCTAACTATAACTGGTGTGAAACCTATGGTTTTTTTCAGTGAATTTCATAGGTTTTTTAAATGCTAATTCCTAACTATATATAGGGCTTCAAACCTATGTTTTTTTCAGTGAATTTCAAAGGTTTTTTAATAGCAAATTTCTATAGCTATGAAATGTAATATTTTTAATAATGAATCTTATATTGTATATTTATGTAATACTATTTTCTTTATGTATATTGTTCATGTTTTTTTTTTTTGACCTGGAGCGCTCCCGGTGCGCGTACCGGTGAGCGCACCGGTAAGCGCAGTCTTGCGGCGTGCCCTGGTGCCCGTACCGGTGAGGGTCCCGTTAGCGCTAATGCCGCGAATGAAAACATCATCGTGACGTATCGCGTAGATGCGTCCGCGTGATACGCACAGCGTAAGCGCACCCGGAAGCACTCGAGCGCATACGATCGCGCTACGTAAGCACCCCTGGGCGCGCCCCGGGGCGCGCAGCGTAAGCGCGTCGGGTCATGTGACCTGAAAATAACACTTTTCATTGGTTCAGAACAGTTTTGGTTTCCAAATGATGAAAACCCGGGTCATGTGACCTGAAAATAACACTTTTCATTGGTTCAAGACAGTTTTGTTTTCCAAATGATGAAAGCCCCCTCCTTTTTTCCTTATTCTCACTTTGTCCTTTGACTGAGGAAGACCTGTTTGGAGACCTATTAGTACCTATTTGTACTGAAAAATGGCTACAGTAGCAGCAGCAGCAGGAGCATCTCAGCCACCACCACCACCACCACCAAAAGGACCACCACAACACCACAGTGGTCGAGAAGAAGAGGAGGAGGAGGAGGAGGAGAGGCAGTACCTGCCTGAGGATACTACCACCTATAAGCCAAAGGAGCACAAAGTCTGGAAGTTTTTTAAAATCCCAAGGGGCCTCAAAAAAGTTAATGCGCCAAAGGTGACTTGTATGATCAGTGGCACTGTACTTTCCTGGGGGAACCCTGCCAAAAAGTATTCTTTTGGCAACAAGACCATGATTCGCCACATGCAACGCCGGAACCCGAACAACTATGCTGCGGCAGAGGTCAATCTTCTCCCAGCACCTCCCAAATTAAGCAACCCACTCCATCGTGTCCAGAGACAAGGGAGATGGTCCCAAACATCCAAACCCAGTTTGGAGAATTCAAAATAGTTTGCATATTTTTTGTGGAAGGGCAATTTTGCTATGGTGAGCAAAGCATTAAACTCATCAACCGTGCTGGTGACAACCACAAGTGCCCAAAAAAAACTTACTTTTTTTTGCTCCAGTTGAGCCGTTAACAATTCCCTGTTTTTTGTTTGTCCCCATAAAATAACAAAAAAATATAAAATTGTTCATCAAAGCCAAAAAAAGTTCCCAAAAACTATAAAAAAAATATAAAACAACAAAAAGAATTAAAAAACACTTCTTTTTAGAACTACCTCCAATTTATAAAAAAATGCTACTTTTTAAAAAAGAATCTGTCATTCTTTTTTCCCCATGGTACGCTCCCCGGTACGCTCTCCGGTGCGCGTACCGGGCGCTCCCCCCCCCGCGCAAATCGAAAAAAAAAAAAATTCCCCCGCGGGGCTCCTTTTATGGCCCCCACATCAAACCTAGGGGGTCAGGGGGGGTCTACCCTGCCCCCTTTTGGTCATTTCCCCCTTTGGTTTTTGCCACCTCTTGTGTCTCGATCCTACCGAGACACAAGATGGCGGCCGCTCCGGACTGTTTGGAATGTTGACAACCACCCGAGAGTCAATCAGCTTTCTGCTCGCGAACTCGCGTAGCGCGCTGGTGCGCGCTTATAGATATATATATTTTTTTAACCTAAATTACTCAAAATCCACTGAAGCACATATCTTGAGACATAGCAAAGGCACATCGGGCTACCAGTCCATACAATTTTGCCAAGTTTGGTGCAAATCCATTCAGCCGTTCGGGCTAAAAGTGAGTCCAACCGCCCTATGGAAATTAACATGGGGAAAACACGTTTTGGGACCCCCCTTTTATCTCGGCCCCTGCTTGACGAATCCCCCCCCAAACTTTCAGGGAAGGAGCGGAGCGCGGCGAGGCAACTTTCAGGAAAATTCCTCAACCGGCGCCAAAGTTATTCCTAATAGAATGTTGCGGATTCCCTATGGAAAACAATCCTAACTATAACTACCTACTGGCGACTGCCAGTAGGTTTTATATATATATATATATATATATATATATATATATATATATATATATATATATATATATATATATATATATATATATATATATATATATATATATATATATATATATATATATATATCACACGCAGACATGGCGTGCTCGAGCCACTTGGACGGCGGGCTCACGACGGGGTTCGCCAGCCCCTTAAATTCCACACACTCCAGGTTCGAGTTCCTTAGTAGAAAAAACCAGAGTCGGAGCCCAAGTATAGAACGTTGTTGTCAGAGTTTAATTGACAGAAAGAAACACCCTACGCGTTTCGAGATCAGCCGATCTCTTGCTCACGGGTGGAGCTTACCGGTACCATCGTTCTGTTAAAGAAACATACAGTGTTATGCTTGGTCACACGTGATCATAGACATAGTGGAAACATTTTGTATAAAGAATGTGCTCAACAAAATCAAAGTTTCATGTAACACCCAAATACTTGTCCATTGCGGAACAGTATATCAGCGATTAGGGTCACAGTTCATTAGCAGTCATTTTAAACAGTATAAATGTCAAGGTACAGGTAAACCAAAATTAATTATTAGCCATGTGGCTGTTAAATGTCAACATGCTCCGGCTGAAAGTCCCCCGGCAGCAGTGGCTGTGTTTGTATCCAAACACACAGCACGAACCCAGTCCTTGAAATACCTATCCAGCCCAGTGGGCATAAGCTGTACAATTCAAAACTGCCATTTGCAGTGATTTATCCAATTATGCCCAAGTGGGCAAATTCATAGTGGTGTCCCCGTTCCTGCAAGGAAAGAAAAGAGCACATTGCTATATGTAACAAGTATTTCCTTACAGATCAGTGCATTATTAAAACCATAATTAAAATGTCATGTCAAACTTAAGTTACCCAAGAGGCAGCAGCTTCTCAATAAACCACTTTCAAACCCAATTTTAGTTTTGCAGGTGAATTGCTAGTTCTTCCCCCAAGTTATGTCCTATAGGCTGCATTGTATTGTACATAATAATGTACCTTGATTCCATTTTCCTCAACTCCAACCACCTGTTTCCACCCCTCACATTATTCTCTACACTGTCAAGAACACAGAATTTCATCAAGTTAGGGTTTCTGTTGTGTTCCTCGGCAAAATGCCTGGCTACAGGATATTTCTGGTTTACGTTCCTGATTGCTCTTTGATGATCCAAAATTCTAAGCTTGGCTTGTTTGGTGGTACACCCTATATAAAATCTGTTGCACGGACATTCTAGTGCATAGATGACATATTCAGTTCTGCAACTGAGGTGTTTAGTAATTCTGTGTGGACAACGGTTCTTAGATAGTTGTATAGTCTTACAGTTGTTACTGTATTTACAAGCCTTACACCTACGACAAGGATAACATCCTTGTATTGTGTCTGCCTTTTGGTTTTCTTTCAAGAGTGTAGTACTCAGTGCATCTTTCAATGACCTGGCTTTCCTGAAAGTCAAAGAGGGAACATCATGGATCACTTCGTGTATATCCTTGTCCAACTTAAGTGTATCCCAGTACTTGGATAAGCCTTTACGCAGTTTCCAAGATTGGCTGTTATATGTGGTGATGAAACATATTTTTTCATCCTTTACACGTTGTTTTGGGACTAGAAGCTCATCTCTGTCCATATCGTTGACTCTAACTAGAGCCTGTTGAATTACTTTCTGACTGTAGCCCCTCTCGGAGAACCGCTCCACCATTACCCTGCTTTCACTGGAGAAACTCTCAGCAGAGCTACAGTTTCTTTTGGCTCTGATCAATTCCCCCACCGGTATGCTGCGTATTAGACTGGGGGGTGGCAGCTACCCACATGGAGAAGGCTGTTTCCTGCGGTAGTCTTTCGAAATAAGAACTTTTTAGCTTTCCCTCAATGATTTCTACTCTGATATCCAGGAATTCTAACTTGTCTTTACTGGTAACACTGGTGAACCTGAGGTTCATAGAATTTTGGTTCAGGATGGACTCAAATTCCTGTAGTTGGTCAAGGGTGCCCTTCCAAATACAGAAGATGTCGTCAATATATCTTTTCCAGAGGGTGACGTGGGTACTGAAGTGGGAGATCTTGTTCACCACCTGCTCCTCCCACCAGCCCAGGTAGAGACATGCAAGGCTGGGGGCAAAGCAAGTACCCATCGCCACCCCCCTGTTTTGTTTAAACAAAAGTTTATCGAAGATGAAGAAATTATTTGTCAAGCATTCCCACATCATGTCAAGGAGCATGTTGGTGTGTGACAGATGAGAGATGGATCTCTCCTTGAGATAATATTTACATGCTTCCACCCCAAGTTCTTGTGGAATGCTTGTGTACAAACTGGTGACGTCATAACTCACCAGCCAGTACTCAGGACTCCATGCCATGTCTTTTATGATTCTTAGGAAATCAGATGAGTCCCTCACGTATGAGGGCAAACTAGTGACAAAGGGTTGCAGGAAGTGGTCTATGTATCTAGAAGTATTTTCATACAAACTCCCTATCGATGAAACAATATTATTATTATTATGTTTCTTATATTATTATTATTATGTTTCTTATATAGCGCCAGAATCGACCCCCGAAGGGGTATCTCCGCGCTTGCCTTGGGAACCCGTCCTGGCTTTTCCCTGTGAGATAGCCCCTACAGGGCATCCCCAAGGTGAAAGCCAGGCATCCCGCCGCGGGGGGCCGTTGTGGAGATTAAGCAAGCTTAATGCCCAGAGTTGCAGAGTGTGAACCCATGATTAGGTCAGGCACCGAAGCGAGAATTATCGAGTCCATGGACATTTGAGCTCACGACCCTGCCGCGTCGTCAATTGAACCCTGGTCCCGGGTCTGGCCTCTGCTTCAGGGTCTGCCTGCTCTAACCAGTGAGCCACACTTCTCCACTCACAATAGGTCTACCGGGTGGTGTGTGAAGGCTTTTGTGCAACTTGGGCAGCAGATACAGTGCAGATAGTTTTGGATATTTCACGTAGAGGTAATTGTACTCATCATCCTCTATCAACCCCCTTGCTTTCCAATCTCTCAGTTTATCAGCATATGTACATTTTGCTACATTATATTCCTCTTTAGTTGCTCTAACATGGTTATTCACATCAGACAGTTGCATACGGCCTTCTTCTAGATACATATCAAGTGGCCAGACCACCACATTCCCACCTTTGTCACTGTTCTTAATAACCACATCAGCCCAACCCTCCATCTCCCTTAAAGCCAGAAACTGGTGTTTATTTAGATTCCAATTCACTTTGGGCTTCATTCTGTCCATCCTTCTCATTTCTTGAATCATGCCTTGTTCAAAGCTATCAATATAGCTATTTGTGATTTGCGGTACAAAAAACGATTTGGGTTTAAACCCACTGTTGCTGCTCATATCGACTGAGACCTCAGTGTCTACTAAGTTAAATAAGGCATTTTATGGAGGACACATACAGAGTTAGTTTTTCTCCTTTACATGCCCTTCACATCACTCTGCAGCTTCGTGCCCAACGCTTTTCAAAGATTTAGATCCTCTTCATCAGGGGATTGCTTCTTGGAGCCAAAAGGAACGGCCAGTCCTTCCTTTATTTTCCTGGCAAAGCATGTCTTTTCATATAGTTCTACTGCTAAGTGCAGAACGGCATGCTGGGATATATAGTCCTCCTTATTTTACCCTAAGTGGGTTCAGTTCCTCCTGACAAATTAAAAGCATATTTCATTTCCTTCGTAGGATAGTGACATTCAAGGCAAGTTTTCATTGTATTTGGGTTATCTGTGCTGCATAGCGCAGAAACTCGTTTTCTGCAGCAGCCTCCATTCACTTGACCTGGATGGTGCTCCTCCGCAGGACAGGACTGCCCTGCTCGAAATGACTCACCAAATGGCCCAAGGTGTTTTATGGAGGGCACACACAGAGTCCCAACCTTCCGGTTTTCTCCTTTAAATGCCCTTCACATCAGACTGCAGTTTTGTGCCCAAGGCGTTTCAAGGATCTGGATCCTCTTCATCAGGGGCTTGCTTCTTAGAGTCAAAAGGAACGGCAGTCCTTCCTTTATTCACACATGAAATAACCGAAGAAAGGGTAACTTTCCTGGATGCTGAAATGTACGTGAAAAATAATCGACTGGAAACTACAGTTCATCGTAAAACCACAGCGACGAACGCCACTTTAGAAGCAACAAGTTTCCACCAGCCATCCTTGATAGCCAGCATACGATACGGAGAGTTTGTCCGCCTACGAAGAATTTGCAGTGAGGAGGAGGAATGGAAGAAGCACAGTGCAAGAACAATAAAAAGATTCAAGGGCAGAAAATACAGCAAAAGCATTGTATATAGGTGCTGGAATAGAGCTAATGAAAGACCAAGAGAAGATTGACTTATACCAAATAATTATGAGAAACAATCAGATTTGGAACTTATAATACTAATATTGGACTTCTCCAAACAATCCAAGGAAATTGTTGGCATAATAAAAAAGAACTGGAAGATCTTACATTTGGATGGACCAATAGGTGAAAGAATAGGATCACACCCAACTATAACATATCGCGGAGCCAAAAATCTAAAAGATCGGCAGCTGCACAGTCATTTCAAAACAAAACAACATAAGGATACATGGCTCAAATCAAAAGGTTTCATCAAATGCCACAGTTGCAATGTGTGCCAAATTGCAAAACCAGTCACAGAAATAAAGATGGCCAATAACAAAGTCTGGCAAATCAAAGAACTGATAACCTGTAGGAGTCAATATACAGTGTAAGTGATTGAGTGCCCTTGCATGTTAAAATATGTGGGGAGAACCATATGCGAACTAAAGAAAAGAATACTCAAACATGTACGCGCCACAAAAAACAAAGACAAGAATAATGCAGTGGCCAAACATATGGAGGTACACCACAACAGTAATTGGAAAACACTGACATTTTAAGGGATGGAAACCATACCAGTGAGAGTACGAGGTGGTAACAGGGAGAAAACACTGCGACAAAAGGAATTGCCCCATATCATAAATCTCGGAAGCATGACACTGTATGGATTAAACCAGTCGGAAGAATTGTATATACACATTTAATAAGTCAGCCTCTCTTAGTGTGCAAGTGGACACAAATTACACCAGGAAACCAACATCTAACAATTGCTAGAGAATTAACATCTACAGGAGTATGACTCACCCACTGGAGGGTAAATAGATGGCAGCACAAAAGATACCAGGTTGAATTATGCACACATATCCCACTGGAGGAGTCAGAATCTATCCGATGAAATAGGTTTCAAACACGTCAAAAGGGTTGCTGGCAACTGAAATAAAATAAATACATTTCCGCTAATAGATCTAAAAGAATTTAATCATATGCAGAACTGAAGTGAATACCCAATTGAGGGTCATAATGGTGCCAAGAACCGCAAATACCTCTTTGGATTGTTGATGGTTCAATAAGCTGGACAGCTAACTCATTTTATGCCTATTAATTAAATAATCTGAATTATGCAGTAATAGGAAGTAATTGTGTAATAAAGTTTGTCCTGGTATAACCAGGAACTGATTTTAACTCAGATTTTAACTCAGGTAACTTAATGTAATTCACCACTGTAACTTTAACACGCTTTCATACTATTGTGATTAATAGGGGACTAAATCTCCCAGTATTCTGAGGAGCAAACCCTATCACAAACGGGAAATGAGGTAATAGAATTTCCTATGAATGAATTTAAAAACAGGGCAGATCTTGCAAAAAAAATAGCCGTGAGCAAGGTATTTGTGTAATTCCGATCGCGTTGCTTTGGTCTGTGTTTGCTGAAAAAATGATTTAAGAATAAATTAACCACCGGATTACAGCTGTTGGAGTGCTACCCTTCTTTCTTCCTTGTGAAGGATTTGCTGCATATTTAGCGGTTTGGTTCAACCGCGTGGGTTACGCACCTTTCTGAGCACCCAAAAACCGGGAAAAATTAACTGACTTGGGAAATATTATTAAATCCGGGCCGGTGCTCCCCTTTAAAGAACAGGACCCCTAAATGCCTTCTGTGAATACCAAAAGTCTTAAAGCTAGGATTTTTCTCAGTTTAGGAGTCCTAAAATTAGGAGTCCTAACTTTACTACTCCTAAACTGAGAAAATCCTAACTTTAAGACTTTCGGTATTCACAGAAGTCCTAACTTCTGTGAATACCAAAATGCCGAAATGAGTAAGTGCCTTCTGTGAATACTAAAATGCGTCAGTGCCTTCTGTGACTACCAAAATGTTAGTAATCTTAGGATTTTGTCTTAAGTTAATTTTGTGAATCCGGCCCCTAGTTTTTCTCTCTTTTCCATTTCCAAGTCATCTGAACAGTTCCATCCTTTTTAACTCCCCATAAGGAATACTAGTTTTCCGCTGGTAAGCTTGGAAACTATCGCCATGCAAAATACTATTAGTAGCCGTAGGTTTTCTGTATATTTTGGTCTCCA